>NC_087245.1:7500-307500 GCF_037042905.1 Lytechinus pictus | reverse complement strand
GAGAATACCGTATACCGTATACTTCTATGTGAACCCAGCCTACGCGCTATACCACATTAATTACAGAGAAATGTTTGCATTTAGGCCTTATTCATCAACTATTCTTCGATTCTGAAATTTAAATATATCCTCAGTGACACTAACCATGGTTTCACACTCACACACACACACACGCACACACACATCTTTTACATACTCTATAGTATAGGAAAAACAAGCTAGTAGTTATTTGCAGAGGGTGTGGTTGCCATGGATTGGGTTGTTTCTCATTCGTATGATATTCTGCTTTTTTAACATGGTACGAAGTGGATATAGCAACATTATCATGCCATTTTGTCAGAGGATAGATACCTTGCTGATGTATTACCTCTCCTTACTATAAGATTGAATTACTGTTTATCCAGCGCTACCATAATTAAACTTCGTGCTTCATTCACCGCTGCATTCATTATGCTCAAATCTTGACTTCTATATCCGAGTGTAATTACATCGCTCGTGTGCCAGTATTCCCGACCTTTCGTTGGAGAACGCGGACGCTTATTTGCGACGGTAGTTGATTTTGGTAGACTTTTGGGCCCGTCGTCATGGTCGTAAAACTCTGTCCTGCAATGCAAATTGTGTGACATGAGATTTTTTTCGTTTCGCATCTGGAACGGAAACATTCAATCTGCGTTTCGTGTGCAAAATTCTGGTTGCTACTATGGTAACAACGATATATCCGATTTAGGACGACTTTCCAAACCAACATTTGATTCCTCCCAGAGCTCGAGAGGCCGCGGGGGGGCCCACTTCCATATACCAGGCGCGACCATGCGTAAAAAGGGAAAGAGTCGGCAAGTACGTTGCGTATAGGCCTATGTAACGTTATAAGGGTGTCAAAAACGATGTTTAACATACTGAAAAGGGGGATATGTTTTCAATACTTAGGGTTTCTCATGCTAAATACTTGTTAAGAGATGCATTTTCATAATCTGGAAAAGCCTTGCTTTCCTTGTTTAGGGTGCTTTTCGAAACCGCATGGTCGTGCCTGGTATCCACTCATCAATGGAAGTGGTCCCCCCGGGAATTCGAATCTAATCCCCTTTTCTGGGGAAAGTTAAACATAATGCCCATTACATAGGCATATCGTTTGTGTAGGAGTAATCAAAAGAAAAAATTCGGCTGGTACGTGTTCAACGTATACATGCTGTGTACATAATCAACGCATGCGAAATGGTTCCGGCTGGAGAGGTGATTTGACTCATGGAATCAATAGCCAGAGATCCACCGATAATCAACATTAAATGCAATATCGATTCGATGGACTGTAATGATCTATATCTAAGCTTTAATTCAGTAACTTTTTCCTCACTCAATATGTACTCGATTTGTTTAAAAAACCACTTTGTTATCCATGTCATAATCTACTTTAGGTCCTGCATTTCGAATATCTCTAGCCATCAGTCGTAATGTACAACATGTATGGTGCGGGTGTCGCGGGAAAGAATTTTGCGCACGAAAAGCGGATCTGTAGGGCCTGTAACCCCCCTGTAACACAAAGCTTAGCATTGATTGTAGAGCAGTTTCTACGTTTGATTCTATTGACTATAATGTACAATCAATATTAAAAATCAAGTGTATGATTAAGCGTTAACTTTTGTGTTTAGCGTCCGTGAGGATTGCGAAAGGTGGCAATTATTAAGACAACACATACACTGAATAAATGGTAAAGTGCGGTAAAACAGGGAGCGACAAGAAAAGGGGGGAAATAAAAGAGAGATCGTGGTAATGTAATTGTATATACCCACAATTTATAATCTATTTTCAAAAATGATGTCACCTATTGTTCGTTTTCCCTCCTTCTCAAAATAACCTGGTGTCGCCCCAGTATTGTCTTTCAATTGTGTGGTAACGTTGACATTGTATCAACCAATATAATGTAAATTATCTTTGTTGATCTATACAAAAAATCTGAAATATCGATAACCGATCTTAAAAATGTTAAGTATTAGAGTGAATTGCTTTTATGAAGTTTTTCCAAGTTTTCTTTTTGGCCTTTTATTCAAGGTTACCATGGTTCTGACATCATATCTACTTTCAAGGTTGATACTTTGTCCTTCAATTTAAGTAGATTAGATTGTTTGCTATTTCCCCCCTTTTCCACTCTATGAAAGATGATGAATTCGACGTTCTCAAGATGAAAGCTCGATCGGTCTTATTTGTCCTACCTTTAAGCCCGATATACGAACGGATTGAGCATCTCGCAGCTACGAAGAATTATGGTATTAATCTAAAAATTATTGCTATAATTTATGTTTCTTTGAGTCTCGTAATATGTTATTCATATTTCATGTGGTCTCATTTCGATATATTTCAACAGTATTCAAATGCAAATAAATTAGATGGCTTTTATCAATTTCAATAAGAAAATATACTGAATGCAGATTATTTTGAGCGTTGCGTGACAGACCTTTCGTCTTTTTTTATGCTGTTCTCCTTGTTTTATGGACATAATTAAAAAATACAAATATATAGAAGCAAAGCACAAGTAGCTATTGTATACAGATAAATTGTGTTTTAAAACTTTTCTTGTTGGACAGGTTCGTTACTCAAGTTACTCTATGCACATATATTAAAATTACCACGCACATGAAAAAGAACGTGAAATATTTTTTCCACACGAAATGACACGCCGTCTTTGTTGATTTTCATTTATTTTTTTTTCACAAGGAAATGTGTATGGTAATTGCATTTATTTAGACCTAATTATAATATAAATGGTACTTAATCCTCGGAAGACCAATCTTTACAAGCTTAGCTTCTTTTGGTTCCTCATTTCTCACGTTTGTATCGGCTCTATCATGTTGATTAATTATTTCGCATATGTTAAATGAAGTATTGCCAATCTGTTTCTGTAAATTGTACATCAATATTGTGTTACATTGTAATTTATTTACTTATTTATTATCGATTCGGAAATTATAATATATACAATAATGATTTAACAATGTATAAATAAAACAGAACCGTGTGTGGTCATGTGAAGATTAGCTGCTGCCTGGGTCTGGGAAAAGCTATAATAGCTTTTCCCAGACCCATAATAGCTTTTCCCAGACCCAGGCAGCAGCTAATCTTCACATGACCACACACGGTTCTGTTTTATTTATACATTGTTAAATCATTATTGTATATATTATAATTAACAAATCAAATAATTTGATTTGTTTTGACATAATGAGAAATAAACCAATTAAAATTCCTCATATATCCGTGGTATTTTTCTCATCTATTTGCACTTTTATTTACTTCACTTTAATCCACAATGATTATATGACTATGCGAAATGCATGCTCCACACTATCAGTTTCAAGTAGAATAGTATAGTTGCATGAGGCAAGATGGGGGATGCGATTCAGACAGAAATTTGCGAGTTTTCGCAAACCACTGGAACGCGACATTAGGGTCCAGTAACACAAAAGTTAACGATTAATCATAGACTCGATTTTTAAGATTGGTTGTACATTGTAGTCAATAGAATCAAACGTAGAAAACTACTCTACAATCATTGCTAAGCTTTGTGTTACAGGCCCTATAAGATCTGCTTTTCGATCGTGTGCAAATTCTTTCACGCGACACCCGCACCATGCTGCGATATTAAATCCGGCTTTCATGCATGTCCGACTGGTAATCAGCGTATGCCCCCTGAGCCGGCGGCGAGCCTCGACTATATGACAGCTGGCTGGAGATATTCGAAATGCTGGGCCTACAATAGATTATGACATGGATAAGAAAGTGGTTTTTCAAACAAATCGATTACATATTGAGTGAGGAAAAACTTACTGAACTAAGGCTTAGATATAGATCATTACAGTCTATCGAATCGATATTGCATCTAATGTGGATTATTAGTGGATCACTGGCAATTGATTCCATGGGTCAGATCACCTCTCCAGCCGAAACCATTTCGCATGCGTTGATATGTACACAGCATATGCAATAGGCCTATCCGCGTCTGAACACCATCCGAATTTGTTGGTTTTTTTCTTTTACCTGCTCCTTCTACACAAACGATATGCCTCTAGCACACAATATTATGGGCATTATGTTTTACTTTCCCCGAAATGGGTGAAGAGGTTCAAATTTTCGGGGGACCACTTCCATTGACGAGTGGATACCAGGCGCGACCATGGGGTTTCGAAAAGCACCCTAAACAAGGGAAGCAGTTTGGTATAGAACTGATATATCATACCTGAAAATTTTGAGAATTTTATGGAATACACGAAGACAATAAGGTACTTAGCAAATCAAATAATGCTACTATAGTGCGCAGAGCGAACTAAAAATGTTGATATTCAGACCATAAAACAGACATTTTACAGAACACTTTTTAAATATCAATTTGCAAATCAAAAAAATATTGAAAGCTCGATGTCCGAGCTGTAATATGTTTTGCATGTTGACTTCAAAACTTGATGTTTTAAATTTTAAGCTCCATATCAGCCTATTGAACAAGATGTGTATCTCATCGAACATGCAATGCGAGCGCGAGCAAACATTTTATACAGTGACATGAAAGTGTTTTTTTTCCAAGTCTTTCCCTCACCTTATTTTATTCACTCATCTTTCTCCTCTTATTTTTCATTTTTTCTTCTCTCTTTCCCCTTTTTTCTTTCTTCTCCCCTTTTTCTTCTTTTGCTCCGATAATGGGGGGGGGGGGGGGGGGGAGGCCCTTCGGGCCCCTTGGATCCGCCTATGCTTCCCTGTAATCCAGGCAAATCTGACTCTTTGTCTCACGAAAAGAATCAACTCCAAACACACAGAGCAAATTTAGGCCTGTAGAAACAAAGACATGGTGATGTTATGAGTGACTTACCTGTATATTATAGGGGCACCACTTTGATTCTTACACAGCACTCTATGTGTAAAGATCTGAAAAGGAAATGAACCAAAGGCATAGGTCGGAACGTGCTATGAGGAAGTTATACCCGTACAATAGAGAAAGAGAAACAAATTTATGACCATGACACACCATAGTGCAAACATCGAAACAGCTTTTTGTTGATTCTAAGTAGGGTCCATGTTTTACAGAATGAAAATAATGAAGAATGACTTTTATAGGGAATTGTGTAAAATAATTCCAACGAACTAATATCACATTATTCATGAAAACAGTTGGTCACATGGCACATGCACGCATGAAATTCAAGGAAGAGATTACAAAAAACCCGTTGTATTCATTTTCTTGAATATTATTCAACTATTGGAAACATTCCAACTGGTTTAGATCATTCATGCCAAAACCCATTTCTTCACAATCCCACCCCCTCTCTTTCTCTCTCCTCTCGATTCACAATGAAGACTAGATGATAAAAATAATATAAGAGAATTTGAATAAATAATACGCACTAACGCGCGTGAGTACTCTAGCGATGGCATTTTCATTTGGGTATATATACACAAGCTAATCAAACTGAAAATTGCCTATAACAATTATTGTGATGTGTTCTCTCCATTAGAATGATAGCTATATTCCAGATGGAGAAAACGAGAATCTAATCAAACAAGAAATTGATTTTGATATAGGCCCTGTGCCGCTGGAAAAGTAACAAATTGATATTATATTAAATTAGTTGACGATTTTCAACCCGCAAAGGTTTTACCAATAGAAGAACTTCCTTTAAAAATCCATAAAAATGAATGCCTTGATCATTTTGATGTTTAATATCCAGTAAATAATGTCGGTCCTTGAATGTCCAATGGAGACTAAAGAAAAAAAAGTCTTACAAAATGATAGTATTTTCATTTTCAAATGGGAATCATCCCGTGTTTCAATTCCATGCTATTGGAAGTCGTTTTCAGTTTCATTCCAGTAATATCTTGCTCCTTGATGGGTCAATCTGGTCAAAGTAGGAATACTTGCCTCATGGTGGAAACGTTTACCACCCCCTCCTCCCAGCACTTAAAGATTTTTTTGTAATATTTGCATTTAATCGCATGCCCATCTCACGATGTTTGGAAATACGTGAAATTCGGTTACGAATGTAATAAGGTGGGGGTGTTGGGTGCATTAACCCCCTCCCTCCTCTATATAATCCTATAAAACCAATGTTTGCTTCGGCTGCCTCATTGACCTTAATCTACAGACAGGGGCGTCGATCCATTTTTCAGATTGGGGGGGGGGGCAAAATCATGAATCAACGTTCCAAAGGCGCTCGATCACACAAAACAAACAAACTCACCCACTCACACACACACATATGTATATATATAATTATGTATATGTATATATATAGGTAGGTAAGTATATAGTGATATACTGCAATATCTAATAGTGCTCGACTGTGTAGGAGCTGAGTATAAATAATTTATTGGTTGGATTGCTTAACCAAGCTAGTCGTACAGACTGTTTCACCCTAAGGCTCATCAGCGATGAGCGACAAATATGTCGCTGATGAGCCTTAGGGTGAAACAGTCTGTACGACTAGCTTAGTTAAGCAATCCAACCAATAAATTATTTATGTATATATATATATGTGTGTGTGTGTGTGTATATGACTCATGAGAAAGAGACACATATCTCACCAACAAATTAATAAAAATTAATGCGAGCGCGAAGCGCGAGCTGAATTTTTTAGTATACTGACCTGTAAACTACGTGTAAGGACTGTCTGTAGTAACTCATGAGGAGGATACCTCACTACACAGATAATGCGAGTGCCGAAAGCGAGCTGAAATTTCTTTATATTCTGACATGAGAGCTTGATATTCTAAGCATTTTTGGTACCAATGATTAAGATGGGTATATAAAAGAACAACAGATGCGAGCGCGGAGCACCCGAGCTGAAACTGTTTAAGGTTTCGATCGGAAAAAAAATTGACAGTTTAATGGACGTTTTTAATAAAGAACAAGATACATATCCAACAAAAGATTATTGCAAATCGAAGCGGGAGTTCTTTTGAGGTTTAGAACTGAAAACGGGACATTCTATTCACCTATTTAATCATGAATAGTATGGTTTTTGCTAAAGAAATTATGCGAAGCGCGAGCTGAAAATGTTATATTCCAATCTGAAAAGCGGACATTTTTAGCACGATTTTAAATAAAGATTGAGTTGTGTATCTCAATCTCGCTTGCCGATTTTCGTTTACCATTACAATCTTATTTTATTTTTGCACATCCGGAATTATTGGGGAGGGGGCAAAATGATGTTTGTCCCCCCCCCCAATATTTTCATTGGAGGAGCGATCGCCCCCCCCCTGCCCCCCCCCCCCCCCCCCCAGGATCTACGCCTCGGTCTACAGATAATTCTCAAAATATTATTGTAGATCAGTTTACCAGTTTATTCACAACATGCACGACAGGTTTGCGCGATAACGACTACGGACGCGGTTTCTATGGTGATGTTGTCATCGAGTAATTACACATCTAATGACAAAATATGACATGGTGTGTATTCTATTGGGTAATTGAGAAGAGATGATTTGGAGAGCATACTTCATAACAGTGTAGCCAGGTATAGGATGACTACATCCCAATGGGATAAAAAATCATAAGGAAATGTGTAGGCTCACTGTTTTTGTACGTTTGTGTATTCAGAGGATACCTCAGACTCAGCACTGCTTTTTATAGAAGATGAATTTGCAATCTATCTAACCATGGACCATGATAGTAGGGTCCATGATTAAATGAAGACGAGTGATCACGTACGGAGCCAATAGCCATATGGTTTCAACCTCTTTGAAACAATAGGGCATAATATCCCTCTCACTTCCTCGCAATAGTTTTAGATAACAAGGGCGATTTGTATTCATGGTATGCAAGCAAACTAGTTGGTTAAATTAACCGTTGGCATGAGGATGTTACTTTGTACTTTTCGTTTCATCATACCCTCTTGAATATTGTTTTCATCAATGTATCTCCGAAAGAACCGACTACAAATCTCAAGGGCAGATCATGCTTTCATATAAAACAATTCTATGATATTTATATCCATTAAATTCATTTTTCCTCTTTATTTATTCATTTTGTTGAACTTATTTCATACTGCAGGGTTGGTCCGTTCAATTTTGAAAAAAAAATTCTTTACGAAGGCGCCTAGCAGTTACACAAACATCATTCAACTTGAATATACAAAGTAAGGTAACATCATAAACTACTAACAGCAAAACATCGAACGTGGATAAATGATAATCTAAAAAGTAGATACATGAATAGCACTGTTGAAATGCTACTGAAACAATATGAACGGTTTTGCATTTTATTAAACCTAAACAAGGATGTACAAGTCTGAACTTTAATACAGGGAGTCCATACTTTATATTCTGTCCTTGTGTGGGGAAGTTGTAGGGGGCAATTTAAAGAATAACGAGACAATGTCATTATCAGCCAAATACACGCATTACTGTCACAAATTATTTTTTTTATTGAATTGCATCTATAGGCGAGATTCCGGAGCGGGACGCGGGCGTGCCCCCTTGAATTTTGAATTTTATTAAGACTATACATGCTATAGGAGAAAAAAATGTCACAAAATCGCCGCGTATACTGTATTGGAAGAATATTTAATCATGTTGGGTTTCTCGATCACAGTCCTACCTTTCATGGTGAGAAGGCCTAGGTGCAATAAAATGATACTGCTAAAGCCTTGGTCACAACCCATGCACTGTGCCTGTTTTTAGTCCGGCACTCAAGTTTTTTTTTACTGAAAAAGGTGGGAAGGAAGAGTGGCAAGAACTGTAGGAAGGGAGTACGCAAGCCACTCGCACGGCCGTGAGCGGTTGCGTACATCATTTTTTGTGCACGTGGTAGAGTAAGCAGGATAAAAGAGCATTGTAGATTAAATGCCTTGCTCAAGGGCATAGGAGCGGCGGCCGGGGATCGAACCCCGGACTTTCCATGCATAGCAATGGAGCCACCGCACACCTTACGACCCGACTGGTCTGCGACTGGCTTGCGACTTAGTGAGGGAGATGAATCGTAATAAGCCTCGACACCGCAAACCTTGCGATCCGACTACCATGCTGTCTGCGACTCACGCATGCGCTTTTTGCTTTTTGCCATAGCAACTGAGAAAATGCGCTTATATTATAACGTCTTTGGGTGGTACCGTGGTACTCACCACGTACGGATACCCAAATTTTGCCCACGTATTTTTTGCAAGTAGACAGCACGCACTTGCAAGTTGGGGAAGGCGGGGTAAGTTGTGACACTTTTTGCATTTTGCATGTCAGAATTGATATGAATAATAATCTTGTAGAAATTAGTACCTTGCCTTTAAATTCAATTCTTAGGAAATATTTTTCACCTATAAATAACTTTCTACCCCCACACTGAAAGTCATTCCGGACCTTTCGTTTGAGGACGCGCACGCTTATTTACGACGTTACTTGATTTTGGAAGAGACTTTTTGGGCCCGTCATCATGGTCGTCCTGCAATGCAAATTGTGTGACATGAGATTTTTTTTTTTTCTGCGACGGAAACATTCAATATGCGTTTCGTGTGCAAAATTTTGGTTGCTACTATGGTAACAGCGATATATCTCATTGAGGACGACTTTCCAAAGCCACATTTGACTCCTCCTAGAGCTCGAGAGGCCGCCCGGGGGGCCCACTTCCATTGATTAGTGGATCCCAGGAGCGACCACGCGTAAAAGGGGACAGAGTGGGCAGGTACGTTACGTATAGGCCTATGTAACGTTATAAGGGTGTCAAAACGATGTTTAAAATGCTGACAAAAAAGGGATATCCAATACTTGTAGGGTTTCACAAGCCAAATTCTTGTTAAGAGATGCATTTTCATAATCTGGAAAAGAATTACTTCCCAGCTTGTTTAGGGTATTTTTCGAAACCCCATGGTCGTGCCTGGTATCCACTCATTAATGGAAGTGGTCCCCCCGGAATTTGAATCTAATCCCCATTTCTGGGGGAAGTAAAACATAATGCCCATTACATCGTGTGCGAGAGGCATATCGTTTGTGTAGAAGGAATAAACAAAAGAAACAAAAAGAAACGAGTTCAAATGTATTACATAATGGTGTGCACATATCAACTCACGCGAAATGTTCGGCTGGAGAGGTTGATCTGACCCATGAAATCAATTGCCAGTGATACACCAATAATCCACATTAAATGTAATATCGATTCGATGGACTGTAATGATCTATATCTAAGCCTTCATTCAGTAAGTTTTTCCTCACTCAATATGTACTCGATTTGTTTGAAAAACCACTTTCTTATCCATGTCATAATCTATTTTAGGTCTTCATTTCGAATATCTCAAACCATCAGTCGTAATATACATGCTATGTATGGTGCGAGTGTCGCAGAAAAGGATTTTGCACACGAAAAGCAGATCTGTAGGGCCTGTAACCCCCCTGTAACACAAAGTTTAGCATTGATTGTAGAGCAGTTTTCTACGTTTGATTCTATTGACTATAATGCACATTCAATCTTAAAAATCAAGTGTATGATTAAGCGTTAACTTTTGTGTTAGGGGACCCTAATATTAGCGTCCGTGAGGATTGCGAAAGGTCCCAATTGTCACCTTTGAAAAGAACGATGTCAATTGGCTCAACTTGCCCCATCTGTGGGGTCAGTTGTGCCACCTTCTGGGGCAAGTTGAGCCACAAAAGATATGTACAAAATGTATGCAGGAAGAACCAGCATGTCAAATTTTCATTTAAAGTCTCTTCACTTGCTAATTCTCTATAAATACTAACATCCTCGAAAAGTAAAAGAACTGTCATGTAAATTTGCTCCTTTCTGCCTGCATATCAATGACTTTTTAAGTTTTTTTTTAATTATACATTACCATAAGAATTACCATGGCTCAACTTGCCCCATGTTGGCTGGCTCTAATTACTCCAATCCGAACTTATGCGATATTTTCACATCCACACATTTCTTATGCATCCACCATGTAAAAGAATATGACAAAAATTACAATCCATACCTGGGCTAACAACATTGTTCGTATTTCTTTATTATATTTAAAGATGTGTGTGGGTAAAAAGCACTGATCTATTTCACACCTTTTTTTTTTACTTTTTGGCTGAAATTTATATTTTTCCCTCTAAAAAAGTACTTTTTGTTTCAAAGTTGAAAACAATGTGGTAGGGATAAAGGTTATGTAATGGCCAATGGGTCATTGTCATGACCCAACCACAATGTCTGACTCATTCATTATTGGCCTGGGGGTGGTGGCTCAACTTGCCCCTATGCTCAACTTACCCCGCCTTCCCCTATGGCCGGTTGGGACTGACCTTTATAGGGCAAGATGAGAGAGCAATCCAATTACCTGAATTCAACCTCACCCATCCCTATATCATGTATACGGGCCTGAATACCTCCCCAGCCCCTAATGGCATGCGGGGTGGCATGTATAAAGAAGATATTTAGGAGAAAGGGCGAATTAGAGAGGGGTCGAGAAGAATCTTTCTTTTACACCCTAAAGTGATCATGATTCTTTAAGAAGACGATGGAACACGTTCAAAACGAGCTTTAAATACACGCTTATCGACAAATATTGATTAGTCGATCTCACCTCATTACAGACGCATAAAATGGGCTCAAAGTGTTGTAATATAACAAAGCACAGGCTCGAACAAGTATAATAACAGTCAGAAAATGGGCGGGGGTATTGTTTAAATACCATTCTCCCTCTTCTCATTCAAAGAAAAAATTAAACCCAACAACAACAATAATAACCATAATAATAACAAATACTTGAACTCAACAATAATATATGGGGGAATATGATGACTCTTTATTCTTCTATATTTTTATGACTTACACCTAAAGTTAGGATCCTCGAAACTGATTTTCTATAATCATACCCGAACCTGGTTATGTGTCATCTAACTGAAATGACGAAATTCATTTGCTTTTCATTATTTAGACCGATTACGGTGCATAACGGGTGGTAACTCATAATATTTTTATAATTTTCCTTGCTGATAATTAGCAATCTACTGACCTTTGTCTAACCAATTATGATGAAATGAGATGAAGCAGGGTTCTTAGGTCCTTTGTCATTACTTCATCATCTTTGTGATACTTCGAGTGCAGTGTGGATATGGGTCTAAATTAATTCAAATAACAAGTTCAAGCTCATGCTCATCCATAGTTAATCCGGAGATTGGCGAAATGACATCAGTCGGAACAAGATATCTCAGGGAGAATCTTGGATACCTTACTTTGATTATATCCTAATTTATTGCAAATATAATTTAAAAAGAGCCCCTAAATGTGAAGAGACCGAGTCAAATACTCGTTGACTATAGTACACCGGCCCTCCCCCAACATCCACACTCACCTACCCTCACACAAACAAAAACACATTACATGATCATCATTACCAACATCACCGTCACTAATATAATCATCATCACCACCACCACCACCACCACCATCATTATCATCATCATCATTATCATCTGACATCATTATCGTCCGGCTGACATCATCATCATCACCATCATCACCATCATGATCACCATCATCCTTATAAGTAAATGGATGTTTGATCTTTGTGTGGTAAGATAGAGCATGTAGAGAGTGAACGTTTGCAGAGATGTTTGGATTAAACAAACCCACCGCATCGATCTACACAGCATCAGCTGCATAATGCTATGTAGTTAAAATAAATGAAATACATCGACCGACGGATGAAGAAGAGCAAATATCACTTGAATAAAAAGGATATCAGTAGCAACGCACCTTAGCCACTTTTAACATTTAGACCTACAGATGTATGGACTGCATGGCTAAAATTTGTTATACAATGAAATAAATCATACAATAATTAAATAAAAATATTTAAAAACAACATTAATATACTATTATTCATACATCTAAGGGAGATTTCCAGTAAGGATAAATGCACTACTAATTTCTTCTGAGTAAACTCGTGAGTTTAAACTCGTTATTTAACTCATTAAATAATTACATTGTCAATAGAATGACCATACCGAAAAAGGAAGCTCACATTAAATCAAAATCCTGACATCTTTGTTCCTTTTATGTTTTTAAAATTAAGATATTTTTTATTTTCAAAGACCAAGCCCCCCCCCAAAAAAAAAAATATATAAATAATAATAACATATAGACACTCTTAAAATAGTTGGGCAAAAAAAATGCCCCACTTTTAACTAACCCTGGGCAACGTACTGTCCTCACAAGTATTGGTTAAAATCTGCCAAAATTGGGTAATAAAAACTTATAATTGGGTAATAAATTTGTTCAATGGGATAATAATTGCCAAGAATATATATATATATATATATATATATATATATATATATATATATATATATATATATTACCAACATACATTACCCAACACACAGTGCCCAACATTTTAAGTGTGTATATAGACAACTTCATCTGGAATTAATCTGTCTTTGATTACATAGGTAGTTGCATCAGTGTACTAATCAAACATATTCATGAAACATAAAAAGAATAATGCAATCCACCTGATGTTCATACATGTATTTTATACCTATTGTATACATGTTGCGAAGTATTTTGTTCAATCCATCCCAAACCGTATTTTCCATATCTAACTTGTGAATCAAAATGATTTAAATTTCCAAAAGAAATTCAGATATCACTTGGCCAAGTTATTCCAATACATCACTGTTAACAATCATTGCCTTCTATCATTTTGTTTACTAATATCAAAATCTGTAAGTTTATTGGGAAGAATAATTGAAATAAAGTATTAACCTGATCAATGGCTATACATATTGACTAGTCAGAGATTATATAATTTTTTCTTCAATCTTTAACTATCTCTCTCCCTCCCACCCCCGCATTTGTTATCTCTCTTTCTCCCCCATCTCTCAATCTCTCTCTTACCATTTTCTTTTGCTAATTTAATTTTGAGAAGTAATCTCTTCTTTTCTTGTGTTTTGTTTTGGTGATTCTTGTAATGAAATGTTTTAGTTTTCTTCAGGGGCCGCGGAAGCGGGGGGGGGGGGTTGGGGGGCTTCAGCCCCCCACTTTTTTCCAAAACCGTGTACAAAAACGTAAAAATTACCATATGATTTGATTTTTTGCATGGTCAGCCCCCCCCCCCCCCCCACTTTGAAAACCGTTCCGCGGCCCCTGTTCTTCTTGTTATTAATTGTGTTTTTTTTATGTATGGAGATAATAATACAGAGCGCTGTGGAAGACCAGTGATTTTAGTGAAACTTTTGATTGTACATTTGTGTAATATCTTTTCTTGTATCAAACTGAACAGGCAACTCTACATGTATACCAATTTGCAATATAAAAAATCCATCGGGACTAGTAAAGAGTTCAGTCTTGCACATGCATGATGCATTTTATCGACGTAACAAGATGGCGTCGTATCGGTGGTATGGGTGTATCAATAATATATACGTCATATACTAGTAATACTTTCTTACAAATTTCAAAAGGCAAGGGAAATCTTCTTTGCAATTACGGATTTCTTCACGATGTAGGTCTATCATTTAAATTAATATAAGTGTCGATATTATGTAGACCCTAATTCACATTTCACATTTGCCAATTTCATGATCGATCAAACTGTAAAATTTGTTATTTCAATCAGCTTTAAGTTTTAGCTAAGCGTTACTTTCCCTTCATTGCTTATATGAAAACACATCAAGAGTACTTTTACATTAATATGGAATTAAATGAGAACTTGTGGTTGAAAAGTGAAACCATGTGTAAAGTATGACTATAATAAATATGATAGACGTGGTTTAACGTCCTTCAGCAATGTCATTGCAACCGATGTGAGGGATGCTAAATGCCTAAGACAGACTTTAATCAAGCATGATATATTTCATGCACGTACCTTTATAGATGGTGGTCAATTCAAGTTCCAAAACATATGCTTGTAATGAAGCTTTTCTATTTTTTTGAGAAAATAAGGTTTGTAAAATCAATGGCAATATTGCACTATCATCAGGAACGAAGGAAAAATAATTAACACAGTAAAAACAAATTAAATCATGCATTTATTTCACAACTGCATTGCATATACGTATGGCAGCAAGAAGGCTGAATATGGCATGCTTACATGAATTCTCAAACATAATACATTTCAAATAAGAATATTGGAGAAGGACATTTACGTGTACCATTATGTTTACACAAAGTTTGGAGGACAATAAATATATATTAAATATAAAAAATCTAATTTAATTCATAAATTGCAGAGACTTAAAATTGCATAGCATATAAACTGTTACACTTGTGATTCCTAAATATTTATAAGATATGAAAAATTTGAAAAAAAATGAAAATTCATATGGTTGCATGTCATAAGGTGGTCCAATTTCGCGAACAGGGTTAAAATGGTCAAAAAATTATTTTTTTATATATGTTATAGGCATTACCATTCTGCAAATAATAACAAAGTTTTAAGTCTCAAATACCTTTATTTTCCTTAAAATGAATGATTAACAGCTAATTATTACATGATCAGATGATAGACGTCAATGTAAATATGAATTTTGGAATGTGTTTTTCTCAAATTGGACCTGCTGCACATAAAATGGTGTCAAAAGTTAATGCAACATTGGATCACCCTAGTATTTTGCAGTCTTATTAAACAACAATAATTAAATCTGTAACAAAAATCAAATAATTATCTGTTACTGAATGCATATTAATTACACTAATTAATTACAATGTAGCAATATTTAATTTCACATTTTTGCCCCCCAAAATGCCTGTCACTATTTATATGCTTGGCAAAATGACCACAATGGGTAGAAATGTTTGTTGCAATGATACACAACTTTTGTAATAAAAATTAAGTTTACAAATTAGATAATTAACCAAATTTCTCCAGTTTACTCATTGATTAGGTTGTATTTTATTCCTACATATTTTCAAAATTTTCAAATTTTATAACATTTAGTTGTTTCCTGCTTTTAAACTGCCTAGAAATATGAGGCTGACAGTCATATTACATATTATATTAAGTTGTTAATTAAGTTTAATTAACATTTTATCATTTACCGCATCCACCGGCTCCGCCACCCCTGTTACTTCAAACCTAATGTGCTATAGTTTTTGTTCCTGATATTGTATTGATCTGATTTATAGTAATATATTTAGCCTATAGTTCTAGCTTCAAAATGAGATCTTACTCAATAAATTTGGTCAAGATGCTGTGATGTAGCAACAATTTATCCATGGCACCGTGTGGAAAATATTGTTCATCCGCCACCCTTTTTGCATACCCAACTCATGAAATACGACCATATTTTATTTTTTGAAATAAAAAATATTCTGAATATCAATTTTGCCCAATTGATTGTGGGCCCGGCAGCCACTGTACAACGCAAGATTGACGAGGGTCTATATTGTTTTTAACAGAATGCTCCAGGCAGAAGATATTTATATTTGTGAGTAAAAGTCACAAAGCAAAATGCTGAAAATATGATAAAAATTGGATAACAAATAACGAAGGTATTAAATTTAAAAATTTGCATTATTCCGGTGAAACAGTTCTAGGCATATCTTCATTAATATTCATTAGGTGAGCTGATGATGTCATATCCCCATTTTTTTTTTTTTTTTTTATTATATGAAATAAGGTTTACTCAAAAGTTATACAAAGAACTATAACAATTGGATCGACAACTGATTAAGTGCATTAGTTATTTATTGCTGCAACTATTTCATCATAATGGAGACACATCATTTACACACGTATGAAAGAATTAAACAATTATGATTTCATGTAATAACATAAAAAAGGAATGTGGGAATGTGAAATCATCAGCCAACCTAATGAATATTCATGACGACGTGCATATAACTGTTTTCACAAAATATTGCTAAACTTTAAAATTCAATATCTTCATTATTTGTAATCCAATTTTGATGAAATTTTCAGCATTTTGCGCTGTTAATTTCACTCTATTTATTTAGATATAAATATTCTCAGCCCAGAGCACCCCTTCAATGTTTAACGCCAAACAAAGTAGCAGCAACTCCCATTTTTACGTCTTTTGATCTGACGAGGCCGAGGTTAATTATTTTCATGCTATTTCTTCTATAAACTTTTTGTCAGTGTGAATTTCCCCTTTAACAATAATAAAATGTGAACCACTCATTATTAGAAAGATATCAGATTTCAAAGGATCATATTGTATTTGAAAGTTTGAAACTCATTGCAAAATGAATGAAAATCTTGATATTTTACACAAGAAACACTGCATCACATTGGCATGGGTGCTGGTAGTGGAGGTGGTGATGCCTATACGTTTGTGATACTGATAGATGAAACTGATATACATGTATATAAAAATATATGTTTTAATTTTTTTCTAAGAAAAAAATGAGTGACATATTCAGTGTCATGGTCGCAGAGCAAACTATCAATATTAAATATCATGAACCGAGGTCGTGATTTGTTGATTGTTTATGATACCAAAACCTCATACATTTTTCAATCAGATATATTCCCTTTCGAAAAGAAATGTATGACCGAATGGAATGTAATGCTGAATAAATTGTAAATATTTCGTTTGCTTATATGTTAAAACAAATAAACATTCCCTCTCGAGAACTTTCTTCAGTTACCGAAATGATTTTTAGAAATGGAAAATCAACCCCTGCAGATCTGATGGTGTTTGTTAATTTTCATTTGTGTTTTAAAATGCTAGCAGGGATTATTTTTCCTTCTTCGGTTAAATAGACCAGTTCGTAGTTACTTCATGGGCAATTTTGGTAAAATGGCCTTTCATTTCTTTCATTGTGATAGGCAGATTTCAAAGCAAGATATTACGTAAGCATGCCTTACATAGCAGGATGAATAAATTGAATAGACTAGACCGAGTGACTAGAATAGCACACCAATGAACAAACACTCTATGAAGGTATTTGTTGCACATCTACTTTGAATGCATATTCGAACATGTTTTACAATTGGAGGGCCTACTTGGCAAACTGTGAAATACCAATCGCTCGTGGATGCATTGTTATTTTTTGTGGATGTAAATGAAAAACACAATTCAAAAGAATTATGAATAATCAAGACATCGAATTTGGTGCTTATCTCATTAAATTTTAATCCACTATGTCACTTTGGTACCAATGACCTTCATTCTGATAATGCGCAGAATCTTCTGATCATGCGCAGAGTGGAACTACGAACTAGCATGAGCTGTCGGTGTACAATGTTTTATTTCTGTTCAACATCCCCTCACTCTTGCAGACCCCTTATCTGTTTTTTCTCTGTGTCTGTCTGTCCCCCTTCTATCTCTCTCTCTCTCTTTCTCTCTATGTAAATAGGTTGACAAAACGAGAAACCAATTTATCGGAGTGATTTTATTTAAAAAAAACCCACATAAACATACAACGATCAGATGTTTTTGTTAGCCTTGTGCTAATTTGAAATGCTTATAATTTAATGGATATGGTTTATCAATGTGGTCATACTTCTTTCTCGTTAATTATTAACTAAAGTTGACATAAGTGATTTTTTAACAAGTACAAACAGTGTGACTAAGAATGCTTATAACATTTGAATTTATTTCGATATGCGATAAAAGAACAAAGATGAATAAATGCCTTGCTCATGGACAAAGGTGCCATGTCGGGAATCGGATCCCAAACATTCATTGTGTACCGATTCAGTCATCTAAACTCACTCAACCACGGTACCTCCACGATAACAAGGACTGTTATATGACGATTGATGATGATGATGATGATGATAATGATGAAAATTTTGATAAAAGATATAATGTAAGGCAACATTGTGCTAATAAAAAAACGACCCCAAAAAATGGTATTGCATTATACTCTTAATTTGGACATTTTCAATTATAAATTCAACCCATAAATATTATACTGCATTATTTACATGGCTGGACATGCCGGGGTTTGCGTGACCACCATTTAAAGTAGCTGATATTTCAAAAGCTCCTAAAGTTTTGCATACAAAGCACCCCCCCCCCCAAAAAAAAAAAAAACATAAAAAGGCTTAACTCTTTCACAACCATGTTTATCATGCACTCTTTCTGATAGTGTTTTTTTTTATTATAAATTCTTGAAACCATTTCGACTGTCAGATACATTATCTTTAGCAAACCTGACATGTAGGCTCTATCACAAATGCAGAAAAGTAACGATGCATAAACATTTCTTTTCACTTCACAATACTGCAAATATTATTATGTAAACTTGGGCGAAAGCATGACATCAGTTCTAATTGGTGAAAGATTGCTGAAATATGAATGTATCAATTTGTATTTAAACAAGAGTAAAGGTGGAATAGAATTTATCTCTCATTTACCCTGTACTACACTGATGTTGAAATAAAATCTAACTTTTTTGAAAAAAAAGATCATCCGACCAATACAAGAAGTATTCACTCTCCATAACAATCTCTTCAAAGAATTTGGTAAAATTTTTCATTTGCGGATTATCATCTAAAAAGTAGCGGTTTATTCTCTTTCTCATATTCTTTCTCCCTTTCATAATGAAACCAAAATGAATAACAATAATAACATTAGATTATAACAATAAAAATATCAAAAATGGAATACAAGAATGAAAATCATTTTATTATTCCATAGTAAAATGGTAGGAGAGTCACGTGTTGACATTTCATATCGGACAATGACTGTATCAATATTTTGGATCCTTCATCCAACATGCAAAGCACAAAACAATCAAAATTTCGAATTGTTCATATTTCTACACACTCTTATACATGAATAGGTGATAGTCTTTAGAATCATATGCAACTGTTTGAACTTTCATACCCCATGTTAGTAGTCGATAGAATCATTTCAATCTTATCTTCTCCGAACCAGACAAGCTTATTATGGAGGGGGTAGTTCGTGCCAAAAATAAATTTAAAAAAAGAAAGAAAGAAGAGGTCAACTATGGAGAGAGCATTCTTTCATGAAAAAAAAACAAAGAGAAAAAAACCCTAATATAACAAAATTAATGGTCAGTAGTTAAAAAACTGTTTATATAGATTTGTTTCTCTTCCTCTATCTTCTCTCTTTTTGTGGGGAGGGGGGCTTTCGCACCGGGCCTGCTTACCACGAATTTGTAGCCAAGTACATGAATCTCATATCATCTTATCTTATCTCGTCAACAGTCACACTTCACCGATAGAAAAAATACCAACTTCATGATAAAAGCGTTTTTACATCCATGATAAAATATGAGATACATATACCGCTGGTAAATAATCAGATTGGCATCATTCTATCTTGAACCCTCAATGATTCTAACCCGATGCTTTTTCGCTGGCAAGTGCATGAATAAGAATGCCATTGAGTTCAAGCTGATAATGTATGTAGTGTAGCTTATGTATTACTCACCCGGAGAGCTAACCAAATGGAGATCCGAAATGAACGGAGAATTGCCCGTTGTATACTGTGAGGATAGTACGCGAGTCTATGGGGTCCAAACACAAGGGGAAACTATGACCTTTGGTTATCCTGTGTAACACACTGTTTCGATGAAAGTGATTCTATTTTATCACTGAATCAGGATGAACATGATAATTGTGTAGCTGCAATAATGATGTCTATTTACTTCTGGTTGAAATATAAAAGACAGGCCACCCGCCAGCATGAGACTTTCCCCGCTACGATGGTTGTTTTAGAAGTACAGAGCGAACAAGAAGAGTCTCAGAAAGAGAGTGAGAGAGGAGTGGAGAGTTGGAGAGATGGAGAGAGACAATGAAAGATGTGTTAGAATGTATGTCGTTAGGTTAAACGTTGCTAGGGATTCTCGCGTACATCGTTGACTTCAAAGCTCGGCCAGTTTACAACGGTTATAATCATACACAGAGAGGATACGAATCGTTTATCAGATTGACTCTTATTCACTCTTGTCATATGACATGTTTCATCCGAGAGATAATTATATCTTTCATATAATATATCCACCAAAAATGAATACACTTTTTCGATTTATAATTATGGAGCCTACGCGTATTTCCTCGAACAATTGTGATGTGGTCATGCGGGAGGATAACAATATAACACTTTGCGATGATTCATTTGACAATAATTATCATCAGCCTATCCAATTGCTTGTCTACATCGTTTATTCTATCATTTTGGTCCAATATTTGACTATTTCCTAGCCAACATAACCCCCTATAAATTGCCTATCAAAATAAGGGAAATTTTATCTACCTTCCATTGATATTAATTTCTAAAAGCTAGTGCGTATATATACATGTATGGATAATTATGACAGCGTATTTTTTGTTGTTGGGGGGGAGGGGTGGCTTGGTGCCATGGCTTGCACCGGGGGCTTGCCAAGAGTTCCATGACCAAGAGGGGAAAATGAAAGAAAAGGACAGGAGTAAGAATAAAATATGATTATACATGTATACATAGCTTTTCATATTGAAAATGGTAAAAAAAATAATAAAATGCTCGCTCGCTTCGCTGGGTCATGAAACTTTAGAACAGTTGCACCATACGCAAAACTTAAATGCCTTTATGCACGGCAGTTAAACGCTGATAAGCAATAAAATGAAATTGTTTCTTTCTCCGGCTGCCCACTAACAATAGATTGTAAGTAACAAAACTGTTTTTTTCTCTCAAACATTGTAACTATGTTTTAGAAGCCTATAAGTATTGTTTTCTAACGGTTGAGCTATCTGGTACAGTGAGGAGACCAATATCTCGTCTAAAGAATGTGCTTACAGGGGCCTAAGAGCGGTTTTGAAAATAGGGAGGGGGCAGCGGAGGGCTGACTATGCAAAAATCAAAATCAGATGATAATTTTTACGTTTTTGTAAACGGGGGAGGGGGGGGCTGCCCCAAGTTCCCGATTCTGCGCCCCCTGTCATGTCGGGTTAAAGGAAAACAATGTGATAGTCTGAAAGAAAATGAGAAAGTTGATTTGAAAAAAAGTGAATGCATGTGGTCTTAGGTTATCTAACTTTAATTGACATGCTCTATCTTTGTGTTCAACCCCCTCCCTCTGGGCGTCAGAAAGAAAAAAATAGCCCCATGTATTCTGAGAAATAAACGTATACTTTATATTATATATATATGAAGAGTTTAGTTGCAAAAGGGGTTAGGTCCACTTTGGACCATTCCGAGAAAAACCATGTTTTTCATTCTCACTTATTGCAATATTCTTATGAGAAACTAAATTGTCATGATGTACTACCCTATCATGTGAACATAAAATTGGGTATAAAAGAAATCTACCTGTCTTCAATTTTTTTCTATATATTTATAAAAAAAAATTATCATTGTGGACCTAACCCCTTTTGCAAGTAAACTGAAATTAATCAAATCTCTTTTGATTAAAAAAGTGATTTTTCTTTGCCACTTTCATTCACGTTTTCATTTGAATTTCAAATTGTCTTTGGTATCATCAGAGTGACAAAGAATTTAGAGGTTTAGAGACAGAAAACAATACAATTAATGAAAAATTGACCTAACCCCTTTTGACAAATGAGTTCTTCAGAAGAGTTTAGATCCAAAAGGGGTTAGGTCCACTCCAAGAAAATAATTTTTTTAATTCTCCCATATTGCAATATTCTTATGCGAAACTGAATTTTCATGATACCCTACCATGAGAACATAAAATTGGGTATAAGAGAAATCTACCTGTCTTCATATTTTTTAAGATATTCTTTTCCGAAAAAATTATGTGTGGACCTAACCCCTTTTGAAAAAAAAGTGATTTTTCTTTGCCATTTTAGTTCACTTTTTAATAGGATTTTCAACTTTTCTTTATATATATATATATATATAAAAAGTTAGGAAATCTGAGTTTGGCCATTAATTTCTCCCATATCCCAATTTTACACAATGCATATTTGACATCATTCAAAAGATCATTTAATTTTCTTTAAAATGATACCATGCTTGTTATGATCATGCCATCACGAAAAGAGCAAGATTCAAAAAGTATTGGATGAGGTCTGAATTGAAAAGCTGCAAAACGAGCAAAAAAAAGTTTTGGAAATCTGAGTTTGGCCATTAATTTCTCCCAACTCCAAATTTTACACAATGCATATTTGATATCATTCAAAAGATCATTTAATTTTCTTTAAATGATACCATGCTTGTCATGATCATGCCATCACGAAAAGAACAGGATTCAAAAGTGTTGGATGAGGTCTGAATTGAAAAGCTGCAAAACGAGCAGAAATAGTCAAGATTCTTTTGTCTGTGTCAATGGAGATCATCATCATCATCATCCGTTAAAGTACAGTCCACCAGGTTGGTGTATCATCGTACTTGTAGAATTAAATTAAAAAAAAAAAAAAAAAAAAAAAAGTCAGCGCAGTCTTAGCGCAATTGGATTTTCTGCATCTCAGCCTTGAAGCTGGCTACTGAAGTGCAGTTAACTGTAATGGCAGGGAGAATATTCCACAGTCTAATGGCATCAGGAATAAAAGTTGAAAAGATGAAAATCCATTCAATACAATCAAGCCCCTGCTTCTTCATTTTTTATGTTTTGTTGTGGTTTATGTAGTGATGGTTCTGTGAAATAACATGGTTTGAGTCGTGGTTTGAAATACCCATGCATGTTTGTTTGTTTGTTATGTGTTTGCTTGTGCAGAGGTGTGTTTGATTCCATGTTAATGTTGATGTTAAGGTGCATGAAAACAATTAAAAGAAACCGTTGAGAAACTCATTCATCACCACGGAAAAAGAACAGTAACTTTCAATATTGTGTCATTTTGCAACTTTTGAATTTACTAAACCTTTTGTGATTACTTTATTCCATATGCCGAACGAAGCAGACTATTTCTATTTTACTCAGGTACTTTTTTACTGCTAAACTTGAACTGTTGGCGGTGAGGCCCTTTTCATATTTTCCTGTTTTGGAGCCGGAGATTCGCCATTGTCATCTTGCAGTCATGGCAACGCGTCTTTAGATGCATGCGTCTTTTACAGTGCGCTTCCTCCATCTTCAGCGCATTGATTTCTTTGAAAGGTAAGTTTCACAATCCGTATGCCCATGAACAGACGTGTTTTTCACGACTGTTTCAGAAACGGATTTTGAATTCTCTTTTTTTTTGTCACATCATGGGCACTGACGAAGAGTGTGACTTTACCTTTCATTTTTAAGCGTTATGCTCCTTTTAAAATCTACGATTTTATTTCCACGGCATTTACTAAACCTTTTGTGATTACTTTATTCCATATGCCGAAGCAGACTATTTCTATATATATATATATATATATACAGTGGCGTAACTACGGGGGGGCATGGGGGGGCACGTGCCCCCCCAATCGGCTGACCAAAAAAAAAAAAAAAAAAACGGGGTAAAGGAGAAAAAGAGGGAGAAAGGAAGAGAAACTAAATGGGAAAGAATACATTATTGTTCATTATAATGAAAACCTCCCGTTTTCAAGTCAATATACACCAAACTGCCAAATATATTTCCTCGCACTTCGAGTTATTATTGTTTTATGTACAATAGTATGCTTCTTTTTCATGACTACTTAAAGTGATTGCCCCATTTTAAGGTCTTAATATAAAACATTTCCTGTCCGTGCTTACGTTCGCAGTAGTGGATTGGTGAAATAATGTCTGCTCTCCATGAATTCCTAGAATCAGTCCTTAAAATGTCCCTTTTTCTAATCTGAATATAAAAAAATTTCAGCTCGCGCTTCGCGCTCGCATCATTTTGGTTAGTTAACTACGTATTGTCTTCGTGAATTCCTACAAACAAGCCTTATATATGCCCCTCTTCAGGTCTGAATTTCCTAAATTTTCAGCTCAGGCTTCGCGCTCGCAAGATTTGATTAGTGAGATGGGTATGTTAATCATGATTACAAGTTCTTTATGTGCATGTTTAGATGGAATTCTAACAAAATCAGCAAGCGCTTATTGGCACTCGCATTAGATGACTATGGTGAGACGTGTATACTCTTAATGGATTCCTAAAATATAGTCCTTAAAATCTTCCTGTTTTGGGGTCAATATCTACAAAAATTTCAGCTCGCGCTTCGCGCTCGCATTATGTAGCGAGACAGGTACGTATCATGATTACAAAAGATTGATTATAATGTCCCTTTTTATGTCTGAATATCAAAAATGTTAAGCTCGCGCTTCGCGCTCGCATTATTTGACCAGTGAGAGACATATCCGTTTAATGGCACTGTCCTTAAAATGTCTATTAGGTCAGTATACCTGGCAACTGGGTGCGCTTTGCGCGCTCACTTAGTGACTCAAAATTTTTGCTGGTGCCCCCCCCCAATGCCGTGACCCACGGTACGCCACTGTATATATATATATGAGCTTTATTGTATCCCTGAAGAAGACGTGGGATTTACGTCGAAAATTTAGACTTGAAAAT
Source organism: Lytechinus pictus (assembly GCF_037042905.1). Lineage (NCBI taxonomy): Eukaryota > Metazoa > Echinodermata > Echinoidea > Temnopleuroida > Toxopneustidae > Lytechinus > Lytechinus pictus. Next base: position 282,217 of record NC_087245.1, on the reverse strand, counting down.
GAACTCTGTTGGAACTAGTATAATGCATTACCTCTTTGCCTCTTATATATATATATATATATATATATATATATAGTGTGAAAGAAATGGATGAAGAGAACAATGGTAGGTGTAGCTTAAATCAAGGTTCCCCAGAGCTATCTACCCTTTTGGAAAAATTGGTGATGCCGAAAAAATGTCTCTGCCGGGAATCGAACCCGGGCCCCCAGCTTTGAACGCCGGTGCCTTAACCACTAGACCACAGAGACGGGTTAGTGGCTAGGGCGACCCCGATCCGATTGACCGTCAGATAGACAGATTTTCGACACCATACCAATTATATATATATATATATATATATATCGAGAACCTTGATTTAAGCTACGCCTACCATTGTTCTCTTCATCCATTTATTTCACACTATATATATATACATGTATACATATATGTACTGTATGTGTGTAAGGGTGTGTGTGGGAGGGTGCGTGCGTGTGTATGTGTGTATGAACACAATGAATCAAGTTTCTCTTCTTGAGTAAACACAAAGAAATAAATACAGAATCAGAATCCTTTAAAAATAACTATCATGTGAGATAGTGTTAGATACAACACCCACTGGCATAAGAAGTTGCCCATTACGGCAGCTTAGGAGAACTTAAGGGATCGAGAAATCTGTATACTGTGAGTTAATTTTTGATCAAAATATGGCGCCGGACGCATCACTTTCCATTGTAATTGCAATCATCATGGAGTATGATTAGTCTTTCATCAACAAAATAGCCTTCGACATTTTCAGAACACTTGACCAAGTACTTGACGTACTCAAGACATGAATAATGTGCATGAACTTGAATAGGGAGATTATTGTAAGCATCATCCTACAAGTATATTTTAGATATTGTTTTGTGTTTAAAAAAGATGAATCTCGGTGTAACATTTTTTTCTTTCAAGATGACTGTGCTACTAGTATCAAGGAGTTAGCCAGGGAATCCTTTTTTTCAGGTTTCCGTAGAATAATATTGAATACGTTATCCGGCTTCTCATTCGCTTCGTGAACTTAAAGATTATTCGTTTCGTTTTTATTCATTTATTTTATTTCAATGTGGGGTGTTAAACCAATATTTAAAAATAAATACAGATTATCATAGTGGGAGGAAAATGGATTTCTTTTTTATTAATGAAAAATCCGCATCAACCCCCTCTCTTCCTATCTCACCTCTCTTCTCCTCTAATCCCCTCTTTTCCACTCCCCTTCCTCTCCTTATCCCAGCTCGTCTAAATTCCTGTATCATTAATATTCACTTGTCTCCCCTGAGGTATGTATGATTAAAAAAAATGACTCGCACTCACGTCCCTGCCCTCACCATTCTTGATTACTTCTAAAAAAAAGGAGGACCAGTTTCAGCTCATTTTTTAACAAGCCAAGCAGGGCTAATTGAAATGGGGCCTATATTTAGGTGTATCTGGAATGTAACCTCAATTCCACAATCTAAAAGATATATTAAAAGAATTATTATACAGCGCCTATCAAAATTTCTCTAAGCGCTTTACATCACAAAACCTAACTACTTAACTTGATAAACTAAACTCACTTATTAACTACCTTACATAACTAAACATCCAACGTAACTACCTTACATATCTAAACTACCAACTTAACTACGGGCATATTAACTGTAAAAATTATCTCTTCTTTTGCTCCTCCTCCTCCTCCTACTTCTTCTCCTCCTTCGTCTTCTCCTCCTCCTATCTAGGCTTCTTCTACTTCTCCTCTTCCTCCTCCTCCTTCTCTTTCTTCTTCTTTTTTTCTTTTTTTTCTTCTTCTTCTTCAAGCGCGAGCTGGAATTTTATGTAATGACCTGAAATAATAATAATAATAATGATAATAATAATATTCCGCATTTATATAGCGCTTAATACATCGGAACGACGTCTCTAAGCGATTTACAGACATTATTACCCCGGTCATCGGATCTTTGCATGCCCGCATACAATGTATGCACCTTCTCCACTCCCTGGGGAGCATTCCAACAAGAGTTCCAAGACTCAATTGCTAGGCATACTAAATAGGCTTTCACATCCTACCGGGTACCCATTTAACACCTGGATGGAGAGTGGCAAAGTGTGGATTAACGCCTTGCCAAAGGACGCTAGGCCATGGTGGGATTCGAACGAACGACCCTCGGATTACAAGGCGAGAGTCAGAACCGCTACACCACGACGCTTCCATAAGATATTAATGACTGTTTTCAGTGACTCATGAATAAGATACATAATTATCTCACCAATCAAATAATGAGACCGCGAAGCGTGAGCTGATTTTTTTTTTAGATTCTTACCTGAAAACTGCAGAGGTTAAGAAATTTGGTTGAAATTGGAGGAAAAAAGGGAATCATTTTTTTCAACGAATGCTAGAAACACAATGTTTAATTTGAGTGGAAACTGGACTTGTATCTCGAGTAAGTCATGTATAGGTCGTACAATGACTTATGACATATTATGATCTCGAGATGGCCTCAGAGTCCGGGCTCAGAGTTTAACGCGTCACATCTCTTCTTCGTCAATACGATACTTAAATTGGCACTAATCTCTAGTTGAGGCACTCTCTGTGTACATGCATTATTCATTCCCAGAAAAGTAATGTGAAAGTTTGATTTTAGAATGAGAAATTTGATTGCATTACTCTGTCACTGTGTGTGATTTACACGGATATTTCTTTTCAATCTAAGTGTGTATAAGTGCGCAGCTATCATAGCCATGATCGAAAACATCTCTATCTGAACGCCGCCATGGATATACATTAGGCATGTTGGGTAAAATGATGAAGTCATGTGCACACTTTCCTTTTTCTTTTGCTATTTCATAAAATCGTAATTATTTTATATTTTCATACGTGCATGTGTGCACCAACAAAATATGCTTCAGCAAGGAGTTGGTAACTCCTTGGTTTCAGCAATGGTCGTCTTACACATTAAATCAGTTGCCAGTCCATTTTGTTTTCATTCATGGTGGACAAAATCTTAATAAATACAATTTCATGTAATGGAATGCAAAATAATAAGTGGGGGTATCATCAGCTTGATATTTATTAAGAAACCCATGGATTAACTGTTACATTGAATTAATGCAATTCTTTAAAATGTCATAATTTTTTTATTTCTCGTCCGATTTTGATGAAAACTTTCAGTGTTTCGTTTGTCTAATTTCACTTTATGATCTGTTCATATAAAATCATTTTCAGTCTGGGCTATCCTTTTAAAAAAATGAAGGAAGACATGGATGGATTGTATTTGGAATAATCTAGGAGAGGTTTTGTTGATACAGCAAGCGTTTGATTTTGAAGGTGATGCCGATGATGACCAGGAGATTAATTTATTTTAACGAGTTTGTGGGATAGGCAGGGCCGTCGCTTGGCATTTTGCAGTGGTGGTGGTGGTGGTGGTGGTGGAATGGGGGGGGGGGGAGCCCCTTGATTACTGACACTCGGTACCGACGGGAATACCGATTACCGACGACCATGAGTCATAGAACTGCTCCACATTCTAATCAGCCCCACTGTTTTCCATCATTCCCAGGGACAGATTCAGCTTTCACCATTACGATGAGCATTGTTAATGTACTATAACCTGTGCTCGCAATATTTGATTAGTGAGATACGTATCATGTTCATGATTACAATGACTATACAAAAAAGTTTTCATGTGTTTAGGCATGTTAGGTGTAATTCTAACAAAATCAACAAGCGTTTTGCACTCGCATTAGATGACTATGGTGATGCTATCTATGGTCACAAATCCCTTTACGAACACCGTTCGAACGATTTTTATGAATAGCAATAAATGTTATGAAATCTTTCGTGCAGTGTTCGTAAGGTATTTGTGACCATAGAATATGATATGTCCTTTAAATGTTCCTGTTTGGGGGCAATATATACAAAAATTTCAGCTCGGGCTTCGCGCTCGCATTGCATGCTTAGTGAGGTGGATACGTATCATGATTACAAAAACTTGCTTATAATGTCTTTTTTAGGTCTGAATATAAAAAAGTCTTCAGCTCGCGCTTCGCGCTCGCGTTATTTGATCAGTGAGATAGATATCCTTTTAATGGCACAGTCCTTAAAATATCTCTATAAGGTCGTACCTGTCAATCACGCGCACTAGTTGACTAAAAAGAAATTGCTGGTGCTCCCACCATGCCATGACCCACGGTACGCCACTGCCTGACGGGAGGGGGGGGGGGCGCCATTTTCCAAAAGTTCACAAGGGCGCCAAAATTAGGTCGGGGCCTCCGGGTTGCAAAATCCTGGATACGTGCCTGATATACATCAAATATTGCGAGCGGAAAGCGCGGGCTGAAAAATAATTATATTTTACCTGAAAACTTCATATTCTAAGCACTTTTTGTAACCATGAATAGGATGGACATGTAAGCCCAACAATAATCAATTCATGTGAGCGCGAAGCGCGAGCTTTTAATTTTAATGTAATGGCCCGAAATAAGATAGTAATGACCGTTTTGGTTCTAGGACAATTACCCCCCGGACAACTACCCCCCTGACAATTACCCCCCGAGGACAATTACCCCTGGACAATTACCCCCCGGACAATTACCCCCGAGGATATTTACCCCCGGACAATTACCCCCTGGACAATTGACCCCCGAGGACAATTACCCCCCGGACAATTACCCCCGAGGACAATTACCCCCTGGACAATTACCCCCCGGACAATTACCCCCTGGACCATTACCCCCCGAGGACAATTACCCCCTCGGACATTCACCCCCAAACAATTACCTCTGAGGACATATACCCCAAGACAATTACCCCCAGAAAATCCCCCCTTCTCTCCGGCATCGATGTTAGAATCAAGCGGGACCCATTGTAAGTCTTGGTCGGTGGCACAGTTTTTCGAAATATTTTCTACTTTATCTTATGTTAATAACTTTCTCTCTTATATTGCTCATTCTCCTTTTCTCTCTCTCTCTCTCTCTCTCTCTCTCTCTCTCACTTTCTTCTTTTTTCCTTGCTTTTTCCTTTTTTCTTCCTTTTCCGTCTTTTTTCTTCCTTTTTTTTGTTTAGCAATGCCTTCTGCATCATGAAAAATGGGGGTGGGGGCTTGCTCCCCAAACCTCCCGTTTAGCTACCCATATATACATCAGAAAATATGTAAACTGGCTCTCATACTAAGTTTTCATAGAACAATTGAACATTCATGAAAGGACACGATTAGACATAATAATCACAAATGCCTAATATCTCTGATTCCAACTGATCTGATTTTTCTTTATTTATTTTGGGTTTGATTTCAGGAAAAAATCAGGCAAATAGATAAAACGTTAAAAAGACACCTTCACAGGTAAAAATATTGAAAGTCGATAACGCAACCATCAACACTAAAACTGACAAGTAGGACCTATAAACCTGTTAATTCAAAACAATTCAACTAACGAGAAGCTAAGAATTGTGAAACAATTGGTGCACATTCCAGATTAAGATGTGGCTTTAGTTTATAACTTAAAACAGTAAGCTAAAAAAAAAACTTTATGCAAAGATAATACACACAAGAACACCTTGTAATTTTACCATTTAGGCCCTAAATGGTAAACTTAAAAGGTGTTCATGTGTGTATTATTTTAGATTGAAAGCAATTAAATGTTAAAGAAGGAAATTAAGTACCAAAATAACTAAATTGTAAACAGTATGACATAATCAAATACAGTGTTTTTGCATACAAATTGGCAATCATGATAGTGTTAAGCATATACAATTCGTTTAAGGGGCAATTAAGGACGGTTTGTGAGAATTTATAAAGAAGTAGGCCTATACATAATTATACTAAACAATAGGAACTTCGCAAATCAAATAATGCGACCGCGCAGTGTGAGCTGAAAATATTAATATTTAGACCATAAAACGGACATTGTACAGAGCTCTTGAAAAAATCAGTTTGTAAATGAAAAAATAATGAAATCTCGATATCCGAGCTGAATTATATTTTGTATATTGACTTCAAAACTTGCGAGCGCGAAGCGTGACCGAAAATTTCATATACTGTAGTGACATAAAAACAAAGTCTTCCCCTCACCCTATTTTATTCACTCCTCTTATTTTCCTATTCTTTTTTCTTCTATCCGAGTCCTTCCCCTTCTTTTTTTTCTTTCTTTCTCCCCCTTTTTTTGCTCCGCCACTGCGAAGATTGCCAAAACGAATGATCTTGTGCTACCGTGACATAAAAATTATGATAGAATTCTGGGTTTCGTAAAGATTTGCAGATGGAGCTCACTTTTTACGGCTTACTTACTGCGTTCGTTTGATTCCAAGATACTCGAAAATGCGTTGAGTATTTCTTACGTCAAACGTACGGCCGTCGTATGACTTTGCGCACTCCCTTTGTCTAGAAAGTTATTGTCCCCAGGGGGAGGGTAATTGTTCCCGGTGGTAATTGTCCTCGGGGGGTAATTATCCGGGGGTAATTGTCCGGGGGATATTTTCCGGGGGTAATTGTCCTCGGGGTAATTGTCCGGTGGGGGGAGGTAATTGTCCTCGGGGTTAATTGTCCGGGGGGTAATTGTCTGGGGGTAATAATCTAGGGTAATTGTCCGGGGGGTATTTGTCCGGGGGTAATTGTCTGGGGGGTAATTGTCCTCGGGGGTATATGTCCGGGGGGGGGGGTAATTGTCCTCGGGGGTAATTGTCCGGGGGTGATTGTCCTCGGGGGGTAATTGTCGTCAGGGGGTAATTGTCCGGGGGTAGTTGTCCGGGGGGTAATTGTCCTTGGGGGTAATTGTCCAGGGGGTAGTTGTCCTGATACGGACCGTTTTCAGTGACTAATGAATAGAATACATATTTCACCAATCAAATAATGGAGTGCGAAATGTCAGATGAAGCTTTTTGAGATTGTCACCTGAAAACTGGAGAGGTTAAGAACTTTTTGCTACTATAGGATGCAGTGGCGGATCCAGGGGGGTGGCGCAGGGGGCGCGCGCCCCCCCCCCCCCTAATATTTGAGCGGCGCCGAAGGTGCCGCTCAAAAAAAAATAAAAGAAAAGTAAAAGAAAGAAAAGGCGCTGCTTGAAAAAATAAAAATAAAGGAAAGAAAAGAAAAGGCGCCGCTTAAAAAAATTATACACTGATATAATATTAGCAACAGTAAGGAAAGACTATCCCCAGCAAAGCACAATCATATCATCTTCCTTATCTTTTCTTTAAACTACCCTTTTCAATAATCAGCGCCACCTTAATCTAAATCGGCGCCGGACAAGAATAATCAGCGCCAGTCTAGAAAAATCGGCACTGCCAGAGTCTTAACCGGCGCCGGTCAAGGATAATCTGCGCCACCTAAATCTAAATCGGCACCAGATAAAATAATCGGCGCCATCTGGTTATAAATCGGCGCCGGTACAGAAAAATCGACGCTGCCTGAGTTCTTAACCGGCGCCGATCACGGATAATCAGCGCCACCTAAATCTAAATCGGGGCCGGACAAGAATAATCAGCGCCATCTGGTTATAAATCGGCGCCGGTAAAGAAAAATCGGCGCTGCCTGAGTTCGTAACCGGCGCCGATCAAGAATAATCAGCTCCACCTAAATCAAAATCGGCGCCAGGCAAGAATAAACGGCGCCATCTGGTTATAAATCGGCGCCGGTAAAGAAAAAATCGGCGCTGCCTGAGTTCGTAACTGGCGCCGATCAAGGATAATCAGCGCCACCTATATCTGAATCGGGGCTGGTCAAGAATAATCAGCGCCATCTGGTTATAAATCGGCGCTGCCTGAGTCTTAACCGGCGACCAGGACGATCAAGAATAATCAGCTCCACCTAAATCTAAATCGGCGCCGGACAAGAATAATCAGCACCACCTGGTTAAAAATCGGCGCCAGTCAAGAATAATCGGCGCCTCCTGGTTCTAAGTCGGCGCCAGTCAATTATGAATTGCCGCTGCCTGAATCTTACGTGACGTCGGTAAAAATAATCAGCACTACTTGTTGTAAATCGGCACCGGTCAAGAATAATCAGCGTCCCCTGGTTTCAATAAATAGGCGCCGGTAGAATAATGAAGAAGGGCCTATTGCCAACCAAATCTAGATCGGCGCCGGTCAAGAATGATCAGCGGCACCTGGTTATATATTTTATTGTTGAACAGTTGCCCACAGAATGACAGATGTCATGAAATCTTTAATTTATTTTAAAAATCCCAGAATCATACAAAAGCGTAGAGCAAATCCTTTAATTTTGATCTTATTTCCAATGCTTTAATAAAAAGAAGGTCAGTAACTTTTCTTCTTTACACATTCCACATTGTGCCACCTCTATGGCCTTTAGTTTAAGACAGCTACTATAGTGTTTTATGAAGATGATTCGATATTTTAGCCCAAAACTTTGCTAAAACCCGTTGCTAGTACCGGGAGTGTATAAATACGCAACCAGTCGTATATTGAGATTGAGCTACACAACTCGTTTTTTATTTAAAATCGTGCTTAAATTATCCGCTTCTCAGATTGGAATATAAAAAATTTCAGCTCGCGCTTCGTGCTCGCATCATTTCTGTAGCAAAACCCCATACTTTTCATGATTAAATAGGTGAATAGAATGTCCCCTTTTCAGGACTAAACGTCAAAAGAACTCCCGCTTCGATTTGCAATAATCTTTTGCTGGATATAATCTTGTTCTTTATTACAAACGTCCATTAAACTGTCATTTTTTTTCAGATCGAAATATCAAAATTTTAAGCTCGCGCTTCGCGCTCGCATCTATTGTTTTTTTAGATACCCATCTTAATCATTGGTACAAAAAAATGCATAGAATATCAAGCTTTCTGGTCAGAATATAAAGAAATTTCAGTTCGCCCTCGGCACTCGCATTATCTGTGTAGTGAGATATGTATCCTCCTCATGAGTTACTACAAACAGTCCTAAACAGGCACCTTTTTCCTGTTTTCAGGTCAGTATACTAAAAAATTTCAGCTCGCGCTTCGCGCTCGCATTAATTTGTTGGTGAGATATGTGTTTCTATCTCATGAGTCATATAAATATATATATATATATATGCATTGTGTGTGTGTGTTTGTGTGAGTTTGTTTGTTTTGTGTGATATCGAGCGCCTTTGGAAAGTTGATTCATGATTTTGCCCCCCGAATCTTAAAAAAAGGATCGACGCCCCTGTGTATATATATATATACATATAGTAAAAAAAACTTGTACCTCTATTATAATATACAAAAGTATTGGCCTCATCGCAATAAAAGGGTTAATACACGAGATTTTGAAATCGCACATAACATGCATAATTTGTGTTACTTTTTGCTTGTTCCTGTCTTTAATAAGTTTTTCAATCTCTCTCTATATATGTTTTAGAAAGATAATATGTTTAAATTGATGTATATTTCTGTTATAATGAGATATGTTTAAGTGGACTTCAGGGAATGGTCGTACGCAGCAAGGGAGAAGGGGGGGGGGGGCACATTCGCGATCTGCTGTTGTGAAAAACAATTTTTTTTCCTTAACATTTCATGAAAACTATGAAAAATGTGCAAATTTGAGATATGTGCATAAAATTTTCGAGTCTTGCCCCCCCCCCCGGAAATATCATCTGCGTGTGGTCATGCAAAATGGCATGATTGGAAATCCTACATTTTGAAAAGAGCATTTGACAGGGTCAGACTTTACCCCTTTTTCAACATTTTCTTTTATGGCGCCGGTGAAGTGCAAAAATATGTGCGCCGCTCGGCAGTGCGCCCCCCCCCCCCCTTTCGCCAAAAGCTGGATCCGCCTATGGGATGGGTAACTAATCAAACAATGCGAGCATGAAGCGTGAGTGGACATTTTAATATTCCTACCTGGTAAAGGTAATTTAAAGCATTTTTTGTAACCATGATCCGGATATGTTTATAACTAATAAATTTATGCGAGTGCGAAGCGTACGTGTGCTGTGATTTTGTTAGATATCGATTTGACAACTGGACAGTTCGAGCGGTATTAAAGCTGAAAGCGCTAGACGATTTTTTTTTAAATACATATATTCAGACCTAAAACAGACATTCGAAGCAATGCACCAACAAGACTGGTATAACTGAACAATTGATGCAAGCGCGAGCTGATTTTTTTGGGCGAGTTACCCCTCAACCGGAACATTCTAATCACTGTCGGTACAGAGAGCTCCTAACATTCGTATCGCGAAATAATCACGACAATTTAGGGATAAAGAGTGCAATATATATTTACCCACAATGATGTTTATCTTTTTTTTTCAAATATGCCTGTCTATGCCTACTTTAGTCGTAGGATAGAGAATGCCATTTATATCATTTATTTATATGCTGGATTGAAAGCTCAGTAAAAGAGTGTCCGCTCAATGCTGGGGCTCAACGAGTTAGAAGAGCAATAACATTACTTCAGGAGGGCGCCAAAGCATACTGAATACGTCGTCATGACAACGGGGATGCTGTCGATGAATCGAATGGCAACGTGACAATTGACTATAATGCGATGTTAAAATGTTTTTCAATCAAGTGACAAGGTCTACATATAGGGGAAACGAGGAAAGAGAGAGCGTTTAATGGAGGGGGGGGGGGAGTAGAGGATATGAGAGGGTTAGGGTTAAGGAGGATAAAGAATCTAGAAAGGACCAATGAGCATCAGATTATATTGTATAATAATAACTTTACTTTCTTATGTTTTTCATGAAGTAATGATTCTCTTATGGGTTTCATTCGTTCTCTTTTATTTCTTTTAACGTGATAATTCATAATACCAATTTCAGACCCTAATCCTTTTCGATTTCATTTTGAAATATGTGAATCGTTTTCCATAAAATTTGTTGTCAATGGAGTTACATCGATATTTAGAATGACTTCCTCTCATCTTATCTCCCTTTCTGCTGACGATACAAATATACTGTTCAATTGTAAAGATCTAACTTCTTTGCAAGAACAAGTAATAACATCTCTAAGCTGTGCATGTTGTCACAGCCTTCCAGGCAATGGCTATTTTTTAAACCCCGTAAATGACTAAATGCAACTTCATTATTTTCAGTTATCGTAATAAACAATATGGCACTGAGAATTAAATAGTATTGACATTCCTAAGATTGAAAAAAAAAATCTTGGTGTAACCATTGATTCAAAGTTAACTTGGAAATTTTACATACAAAATTTTGAGAAGAAAATATCAAAGAATATTATTTCCAGAATATATCAAAGATTATTATATCAAAGAATATTATAGTAATAATACGGACGTTTCAAAGCGCTCAGAAAGAAGAAAAGAAAGAAGAATAAAAGTACAAAATATCTAAGTCAAAGAACAACAAAGAAACTGAAAGTGAAACCACCATTACGAAAATAAATTATACATACAAATATAGAGATAATCGGCGAAATACAACTTAAATATAGCAGACCGATAATCATGTGAGTAAATTCAAATAATCCTAATAATTATTATATCAAAGAACATTATTTCCAGTTACTTTTTACTAGCTGATATATTATTGCAAATGTTGTATTCCACGCTTGTATTGCATTATTTGTCTAATATTGTAACTTAGTTTCGTGAAGTACTTTTCAGTCTAACCAAAATAGACTAGTTACAAAACAAAGTAAACTAGTTAGAAGTTAGAATCATAGCTGGAGTAAGCCCAAGATCAAACATTAACACATTATAGTCAGATTTTTAGCTGCTTACTTTAAAAGATATTACAACCTACCAGCAATGTATTTTTATTTATCAGTGTATCAATCGGCTTATGCCTGTTCATTTTTCTCAGTTGCCTTGATACAAATCAGAATTTATATAAATACAATACACACTCCTCTTCAGTGATACATTTGCCAAGACACATGACGTGTTTTAGTCTATTCGTTTTATAGGTCCGAAAAAGTGGAACAATTTAGCTAAAGACATCAGAAATGCACTAACTTTGAATTTCTTTGACAATATACTAAATAAAAAAACTTACATCTGGTCCATAAATTCAGTTATTTGCTTACTTTCAGTTGTGGGATGATTGGTTTGACGATTTATTTATGGTTTTATTCAATATAATGTATATAAAGTTGCCGTCCCCCTTGTAATGTATTTGTTTGGATTGAGTTCTTTTAGTTCTTTTTAATGTATAATGTTTTTAAGACATATTATGATCACTGCATGTTATATACTTATCTTATCTGTCATATTTTATGCTTTTGATTGTGAGCTCACATTGTTAGTCTTCGGACTCTTTAATGAGTATATTTTAATAACACCGAATCGAAGTTGAATGTGACGGTGCTCTCGTCACATGCTCTGCTTACTGAGCTGCTACCACCATTATATTATAACTTTTATCAATGTATTAACGCTTTTATCTTTGAATATGTTTTTAAGCAGCGGTGCCTAATCTAACAAAAATGACGTAGAGGCTGCCTTCATCCTAAGTCTTGATTGGGTACATGACCAAACACTTGAGTTGATTGATGCTTCCAGTAGAGTGGACAAAATTTCATGCATTTATAGTACTCATTTTAAAAGATCGATATTGATACACATTCTCAAAGAGTTATTTCATCTGAATATTTTATCTTCATATTGAAATAATTATATATTTGTCATGATCAATATGCACAGAATGATGCACAGCATTATTATAGATAATCAAATACGCTCCTCTGATCACACCTTTCATTCCGGACACACCATCCCGAACTTTGAAATAGCCATGTGCAGTCACAAAAATGTGCCCTACCTTTTAACCTTACATTTTGGTAACTGCACATTTGGCATTTTATAGGGCAGTATACATGTATTAATGTGGGCAGTATTAACGTTTGGTAAGTTAAAACTTTGGTGGGTGTTTCATTTTATACCAATTAATCTTAGGACATCTTTTTTATAATTTGCATCTAAGTTAAAGCACAAGTCCACCTCAACAAAAAGTTTATTTGAATAAAAGGAGAAAAATCCAACAAGCATAACACGGAAAATTTCATCAAACTCGGATGTAATATAAGAAAGTGATATTTTAAAGTTTCGCTTACTAAAAAGCACACAATTATATGCACATCCTGGTCGTTATGCAATGAGCAGACTGATGATGTCACCCACTCACCATTTCTTTTGTATTTTATTACATGAAATATGAAAATTTTCTCCTTATTGTAATGTGAAACAAAAATTTGTTCCTCTCTGAACATGTGGAATTACCATTATTTGAACAGTTTATGTTAAGTCAAATTTGTCCTTATTGTCAAATCGGTAAAACTTGAAATGAATAATTCAAACAATAAAAAACACACAAGAAATAGTGCAGGGAAATCATCGACTCCCTTATTTGCATATCACAGAGTTGTGCATAATTATGTTTTGTGAAAAATAAGCGAAACTTTAAAATGTCATAATTTTCTTATTTTATATCCGATTTTGATGAAATTTTCAGTGTTATGCTTATTTCATTTTTCTCTATCGATTCAAATCAACAATTTCTGGTGTGGACTTGACCTTTAATGAGCATTTATGTTTGATGTTTTTATGTAGTGCTATGTGTGGGTGTACTTCTGACCCGGGGGGCCACTTACATTGACGAGTGGATACCATGCGTGACCCAAAAAACAGGTAAATAGGATGTCTTTTTCAAGATAGGGCACGTTACGTACGTAACGTAATAAGGGTGTCAAAAACACTAAAATAATGAAAAAAGGGTATCTATTTCGCTTGGAAATTTACGTGTTTAGGGTCAAATTTGTGAGGGTATAAACAATCAAGACTAAAATGTTTTTATAAAGGATGTACTTTTTGCCCCAGGAGTCAACACTACGTGCCTAGAGTACGATTTGCGCGAATTGGGCTGTACTAAACCCAATGATGTAGGTAAAGGTAAAACCGACGTCCGTGTTTGAAATATCGCTGTACTTGTTTAGGGGTACAATTCAGGGAATACTTGCCAATTTAGTATCGTTTTGTTTCCAATACTCGTTAAGGGTTGGGTTTCACACGCCAATACCTGTTAAGGGGTGCATTTTCAGATTATGGAAAAAACGTGTTTAGGGTGCTTTTTGAGATCTCATGGTCGGGCATGGTATCCACTCGTGAATGGAAGTGGCCCCCCGGGACTTCTGACCAACAACTATCACCCCTGCTCATGTAATCTAAAATTTATCCATGTTCATGATATGTTTTATAATTTGGTCAAAGAAAGTAAGGAAACTAATGAAAGAAAAAAAGGAAAGGAGTGAAGAAAAGAAGGGAAGGAAAAAAGGAAGAAAGCAAGCAAGAAAGAAAGCAAGCAAGCAAGCAAGAAAGAAAGAAAGCAAGCAAGAAAGAAAGCAAGCAAGCAAGAAAGAAAGCAAGCAAGAAAGAAAGCAAGCAAGAAAGAAAGAAAGAGAGAAATAAAGCAAGAGAGAAAGAAAGAAATGGATGGGAGGAAGAAAAAGAAAATATCAATAAAATATATGAATTCTTGTTATCATCATCCTCAATATCATTTTATATCAATAATTATCATAATAGTAAAAAATAAATAAAAATTGCTGTTTGTTAGTTACGAATGGTGACCTTTCCTTGCAGTAAATGATATACACCAGATTTTACTTGGTGTTGATAGTTGCAAATGATATAAACCAGATTTATTTCACTTGGTATTGATAGTTGCTGATATACACCAGATGTAATTTACATGTACTTGGTGTTGATAGTCCCTAATGATATAAACCAGATTTATTTTACTTGGTGTTGATAGTTCCTAAGAAAGGGTCATCAGTCATTCATAAAGGTGATGTTACTTAACAAACAGCTTTCGAAAAAAAGATACTTAACATGAATGGAATGTAATTATTCAAACATGCCTCCCATGAGAGCATCTATCGAGATTACTTGTCTTGCTATTTGTGATTACTAAGGTCTATTCATTACTGATACACCATGTCAAACATAAATGGCTACATTATAAAAAGCTACTCACAGAATAACCTATATAAAAACTTCACTGGTGTTATCAGTAACTATATTTATTGCAAAATAAACATCCCAGAATAGAATAACTTTTTAATAATCAATATAAAAATAAAAATGATCATTATAACATGACTTTCTTTGATATAAGGAGAAATCACAATATACAATTCAAGAGTTATTGATGCCAACACCGGAATGACGAAAATTAAAAAAAAGTGTGCATTTTGCAGTTTATCATTTACAAAACTTTGCAATATACAACTCGTGCGGCCCACAAAAAACGAAACCAAGGTTTAGCGATGATTTATCATAACTTAATCATGAATACAATAGACAAATGCATTGTAAAGCTTAGAATGTTTATACTTCTAGCTGGTTTAACATACAAGATTTCTCACCCACACATGAGTAAGTAAGAACAATTTGAAGAAAGGATAGCCAAAAGTCATTTGGCAGGGTATCAAAATTTCAAAAAGAAAATCACATGCCTAAAAAGTTCAATATCTGCTCTTTAATTAGATAGCTAAATCGCAGAAAATGGTAAAGAAATAAAGTTATGTTTCTTCGAATGATTGTATTTCCATATAATTTCATGAAACATAAGTGTTTTCACCGGGTTCCCATCGAAGCTATCGTACGGTTAACAAAATACTTTCTGCATGGCTGTTCGTCAACAAAACAAAATGTCAAGTCTATAAGTTTTCCCGTAAAACCTCTTTATTTTATGAAATTACTGAAATTAAAGCCTTATTTCAAATAAACAGATCTTTGTTATTTCTTGACCGTTTTCTGTATTTGAGGTATCAAATTAAAGAACAGAAATCGAACTTTTTTAAAATGTGATTTTCTTTTTGAACTCAGACACTGCCCGCCAAGTGACCTTTTTTGTTTCCTTTCTTCAAATTGTTTTTTCTCACTTATGCATGAATGAGGAATAATCTAAGTTATTTCAAATGAAAGAGGAGACTCTAAGCTTTACAATGATAGGTCAATTGTCTATAGTATTTGTGATTAAGGCATGATAAATCATCGATAAATCTCTGTTTCGTTTTTTGTGGGACGCACTGTATATTCAAAAGGCAATGAATATTCACATACATATGGCATATCATTTTCAAATGTTATAATCCATCTCAAATTTTAAAATCAGTAACAAATAATTAAAACCATGTAAGGAGTGAACACAACTTGAGTCAAGTTGGGTGAAAACTGCTCAATAAAATGGTTTGCACACAATGGTGATCTTTATGGACAAGTTTTCTTGTACACATGATTTCTGTAGAACTAGCAAATGTAATATCTAGAGACAGGTATCTGCTAAAAGCATGTTTGATCTGTCATTCAAAATAAATCAATTTCTGCTTTTGTTTGTGACATAATTATATTATTGATAGTAATATATGTTTTTACAAGGAAAATTATCGCTGTTTGCGGGGCATTGGAAGGGAAGATAAAATGATCTGTGTGCGGGGGCATTCGAAGGGAAGATAAATTAATTACTCATCTGCTTCCAGAAACAAAAATGCAAATAGCTTGCTACTGCTAATATTAATCAATCAATTGTAGATTTCAAAATCTGAAAGATTGATATGATTGGCGGTAAACTTTTTCAAATACCCTGTGCCAAATCAATGAGGTAAAACAAAACATCTTTCATAAAGTAAATATGAGGTGTAAATGAAATTGTTAGAAGAAATTGATTGTACGAGGCATTCAGTGTAAGATGATCACCCCAAAGGCATGGGTTTGGGTCCAATAAGTTTGTACCTGTAGGCAATGGAAGACAGGACCATTTCACTGATATTTCTTGTAGTAACTACACCAAATTACAATCTGTCATGACAACTTTCAACTGTAGATGGCAGTACAATTAATACATATATATCTATAGAGCCATATATTAATAGAGGGTAAAATACTGTTCATTTTATTTAATTTGGTGGTGCTCATGACTTTCAAAGCAATATCAACATTCCACTCAGTCAATTGATTTATTTCAAATAATTACAGTTCATGTATGTACAAATCATTTACCCTAATATGCAAGGGGGGGGGGGGGTTACTGAATCCGCCCCACAAAATTTTTCACAATAAATCGCGATAGAGTGAAATTTTTCTACTGCGCTGCTCGCCGACTTTTTACTTTCGAATCTCGCACAACTTTTGAGACCAGATTTGCGATGCAAATTAATCAATTCTTTGTCACATTATGAAACCCGAGACTGTTTTGGCAAACTATAAAATTATTTCATAACAGCAAGTTCTTTTTAAAATCAATGAAAATTATTAAAATGAAGGATCAATTTGGCCAATTCAAATACATATTTATTGACTTTTACTGGTAGGCAGCCATGTAGTAGGGGTAAGGTTAATGCCCATAGGCTTAATAAAGGATTGGGATCTACAGTTTACCAGTCAGTTGTCAAATTAGATCAATTGAAATTCATACTTATACAGTAAGACATGAGAAGAAAGCCTGAAAGATGTATAGAGTTGTGCAAAGTATTTACCCTGTAAAACACATATGATAAAAAAGCCAGCGATTGTTAATGATCTTTTTCCCGTGTCAATCGGGCGCCAATAATGTTAAGCTCAGGAGATCATCAGAGAAAACTGATTACAATCATGAGTACATTAATAAAAAGAATATTAATAGTAACTAGAATTTTAATTCGTCATGAGGACGAATTAGGTGATCTGTCTCTGATTTCATGATCACGAAGACAATCAGCATGTTTATTGACATCAATACGATGATCATATTGAAAACTAAACTTCTATTACAAAAAGAACAAGATGAATACTCTTGAAAAGAGAGAAATGAGAAACTTTGGAAAATAGATGTAAATGATACACATGGTACATGTTATATTAAAAGGATTTTTAAAACTATTTTATTGTGCAATGTTTTAACTTATATACCTTGTAATGGTCATGAAGGACCATTTGTGAAATGTTGAAAAGAAAGAAAAAAAAAAAAAAAATCTCATGTTCACCCCTGGGTTCCAACCCTCGACCTTAAGATTGCAAGTCTGATGCCTTATCGGCTGAGCTACACTATTTCCCATAGACTTTTACACATAAGCACTATTTCCCATAGACTTTACACATAGCAAATTGAGAGGATCTCAAATCCAATTTTGCAAGTGAAATACGGGCATGATCTCGGCATCTGATCAGAAAATGAAGACCACATTTGCGATAGCTTATAATCTCAGCTACAACATACTTCAAGCTCAGAGAAAACCGACAAAAAGAAATGGAGATATGGCTCGCGAAATAGAAGAATGTAAAATCCAGTTTTGAGAAAAAGTCATTTCCCATAGAGATTGCACACAAAATGAGCGAAAATGACATGCCTCTATAACTTGCCATTTTTTAGGATGATTCATTCCTTTAAAATCAAATATAGCCATCAAATTAAAAAGAGTATGTCCTCAGCTACAATATATAAGAAACTGAGCGAAAATTGACCAATATTTATGGAGTTAGAGTCAAATTTGCATAATTATGATGACGTCATAGGTAGCAAAGTGGTAATTTTGAGTTTCGACGCCATTTTGATGACGTCATGATAAAATTAAGGGTCAAATGTGGCATGAAATCATATCTCCCATCTATACACTATTGGAATATGAACAAAAAATCGGGGGTCAACGGACTATCTAAAGAGCTATAATGAATTTTGTATAGGCATGTTTTTGCACATATATTGTCTATGGTTAGTGCGCGCGTGCTGTAAACTTTGATGGAGGCTTATTCCGTGATTACTTGTCGTAAAAGGTTGATCAAGGTATCAAATTACTCAGAATTATATAATCAATGCATTGATATAAAGAAAATGGCGATCCTATGTTGTATAGTGCCGTTACGCGCGAGAACGCGCGCGTAACCGTGCTTAAACCGTGAAATGCTTAAAATGACCTGATTCGTACTCTACTTTGGTCAAAAAGTGATTTTGAGCATTTTAAAATTTTGACGCGCGCGTACGCGCACGTCGTTACCTTTACATGACCTTTAATGACATGGACAGTTGACCCTTGACCTGAAGTTACTGTGATGTAAATATTATTAATTTTTGATAATTGATAATGAAGATATGATTGATAATGTGATTTTACAAAATGGCGTCAAGATGACGTCATGATGACCTTTTGACCTTGAACTTGTCTTATACACATCACATGATAAGTCCCCATATCTGATAATATTCTGAAGATAATTAATGATGTAGATTTGGAGATTTTGTGCTAACAAGCAAAGGGTGGAAAATAAAAATAAATAATAAATAAATAAAAAAGAAAATTCGTACGAAATTAATAGTTGATCTGTCGACTGACAGATCACCTAATAACACTGATAGAAGTACTAATTGTAAAAACAACATTACTAAACAAAATAGTCATAACGATAATAGCAGTAGGCTAATAATAGGAAGAAATAGTAATGGTAGTAACGGCGGCAGGCGAAAGTAAAAGAGGAAATGGACGCCAAATTGCGCGATGATCTTGGGATAGTGCGTTCATAGGGAGATGCAGCGCGCGCGCAGGAAAATTGTGTACTGTATATTCGGCGTGCTGGTTCATCGTAATGAACAAGGAAATCAAATGAGTATATCCCAGTTATTGATAGTAAATTACATTAACAACACTGCACTTAAATGTTTAATTTAAGTTTCATATTATGAATATGATTATCATTATCAAACACATTGTCAAAAAAGTACATGTATGATTAGAATTAAAAGATTGAATATTTTCCCAACCTCTTAAGAAAACAGAAAATGAATAAAATAAAAGAGCAAAATATATAATCAAAGGCAAGAAAAGAATTAATGCAATAGTCTGATAAATACAATATAACAAGATGTGCTAGAATAAGTAAAGTTAATCTCAAAGGAATAGCAGCAGCTCTTAAAGTAAATTAACGCTATAAATTACATGACTTTATACAATCATTTGGTATTCTCAGGCTTATATTGATTTAAAAAAATAAAGAAAACAAAATACCGATAGACAGACAGAAAAAAAACCCACTGAAACTTTAATCAAAATTGGACAAGTTAGTTGGATAAAGCAATGGATGAGTGGATATTATCTACCCCAACTTATTTACTTGTATCTTATCACATGAATTCACATTTACTCAAACTCTGTCCCCCAAAAAGATAAAAATAGGAGTAACTACTGATCACTGCTGCAAATTATATTGTTACAAAGGAGACATAATAAATACATGTATGAAAATACAAATAATTATGATTTTATATAATTACTTGTACATCAAAAAGGAAAGTGGGAAAATGAAAATAAAATATTGTCAAAATATGAAAATGCAATAGCTTTGTTCTTTTTTATTCAGACGGAATGTTTTGCTTGTTTAATGTTTACCTATATATTTAGGTATCAATTTGAGCATGGGGTGCCTGTTAAGTATAGTATACAATAATAAAACTATACTGACATAACAAAAAATGAAAGTTATAAATGCAAAGTTGATAAAGCATGTATAATGATACTATATTACTGCCTCAACTAACATTGGTCTCAAATAGTATAATTGAATTCTCTTACAAATACAATACAAAGAAATTAATGTAATTCTGTGAATAACAAAAAAGAATAATGGCTAACATACTATTAAATGCACTTGTGCTAAGGCACAGTTAAAAATAGATATCCTCTTGTAATGCAATATAGACAGAGATCATGTCACCATCAACTTTGGTGAAATAAAGGTCACAGCAAATTCAAAGATCTGATACAATAAATGAAGAATGAAAATCATTTCAAACAATTACGAAAGTAGCTTTTCATTGTAAAATGTTGAAAAATGCAGTGACATCCCTTAACTTATTTCTTACCTTAGGCTTAACTATTGGTTTTACTCACTTTGATCACCATGGCTTAGTACTACTGTTCCAATATCATTATCATTAGTGAATGCTACAGAGGTACTGCTCTTTTCATCATGCATGTCATCATCATTGCTAGACAGTGTGTTGTAGCTGATGGTTTTGGGGTCTTGTCTACTTTTAATGAAGAGATGAGTAGATGTAGTATCACTGGATGACTTGGAACCATATCGTAAGGTTATGATATTGATGGTAATCAGGATGATGAGAGCACCTACCCACTGAAAGAACAACATTTAAGAACAAAAGTTCTATAATTAACTCACATTCATAAAAAAATATTATACGATGTAATTTTTCTGTGAGAAATAATATAAGAGCTCATTATGCGCATGAACGGTTAACTATGTTTTTCACATGGCAATCTTGCTGTACATGTATTTGGTGAATTTGGCTCAATAATTTTTTTCTTCCTCATATACCCTTCATGGCTTGTCACATTCATCAAAATGTATGTGACTATACTCATACAAGTGGGCACATCTTGGACTACATCTTATGTAGAAGTGATGATGATATTGTCAAGTCAGTAGAAGTCTCTACCTTCCTTTGTGATCATGCAGCAGTGCACTGTGATCTTCAGATCTGTAAGCCCATATCAGGTCATAAAGAAATGGTGTACCGAAAACTGAAGGCAATAGATCATAATGCCTTTGCTGAAGACCTGGGCTCGTCTGACCTTCTTCTGGAACCACAGACTGACATCAACAAGTTGATTGACCAATATGACGGAACTCTCTCAGACATTCTCAATAAGCATGCCCCTGTTAAGCGTTGTGTTGTTGCTACACATCCGCCAAATCCTTGGTATTCAGAAGAGATTATAGCAGCAAAGAAGCTGAGGAGGTTAGAAAGGAGGTGGAGAAAGACTAGACTTGAAGTGGATAGACAGTGCTTCAAGACTCAATGCCAGGTTGTCTTGGAAATGATAAAACATGCAAAAGCCTCTTATTATGAGAAAGAGATCTCTGAGTGCTGTGGTCAAAGAGAAGTGTAAAGGGTTATAGACAAGATGATTCACAAGCGCGTCAAATCTATTCTTCCTACACATCGTAATGACCAAGAACTTGCAGAAAAGTTTTGCCTATACTTTTCTACAAAGATAAAGGATATTTGAGAAGGACTTGATGCTGAAGTGGTGACCGGCACAAATATAACAACTGATCAACAGCACTTTGTATCCTCTGGAAAAAGCGCTATATAAATCCAATTATTATTATTATTATCATTCTGCTGAAATGACCAACTTCTTGACACATTTGACTTGGCTTCTGAGGATGAAGTAAAAAGGATTATTCATAATTCTTCATCCACTTGTAGTTCACAAGATCCAATTCTTACCTGGATTTTGAAAAAACATTTATGTCTTATTCTGCTAAGCATAACACTCATTGTGAATAAGTCACTTAAAACAGGTATTTTCCCTGACTCTTTCAAGGAGGCAGTTGTTTGACCACTTCTGAAGGCAAGGCTAGACCCTGATAACCTAAAGAAATATCGACCAGTGTCTAATCTGAAGTTTATCTCCAAAGTCTTGGAAAGAGTTGTTGCCCGGCGTCTTCAAGATCATCTAGATCTTAATGATCTTTGTGAACCATTATAGTCAGCTTATTAGAAGCATCATAGCACTGAATCTGCCCTTATCAAGGTTCACAATGATATCATCCGATCACTCGACCAGAAAAGGGCTGTCTTCTTGGTTTTTCTTGACATGTCGGCGGCCTTCGACACTATCGACAGAGATATACTTATATGCTTGAAGCATTTAAAAGTGTTTAAAATCCTTTCTATTTTCTTCTTATTTTTGTTTATATGTAATTTGTTTTCCCCGTAATCCCTCCATCCCTCTGCGCCTCGGAATAGTTTGCTAGATAGATGGCGCATAATAAATGCTGTGTATTATTATTCATCATCAGAACTTTCCAACTGCTCCCGAAAGAGGATCAGCTATGAGGCTTCGAAGGAGGGTGAAGGTACCGGAGATAAGATTTAGGACAAATAGACTTCGGGATAGCCCGGTACCCTACTTGATCAAGCTGATTAATGAATCGTGATCACCAACAAGACATTGCCTATTTTGATGTATATATTGTATATTCGTATTTAAGTACCTGTAAAATAATATACTTATGACATTCATTTGATTTGCATTCTGTGATTTGGTTAAGTTATGAAATTAAAAATGAATTTCAATTATGATCAAATAACTTCAATAAATACATCGAATGTCCTTACAATTGAAATTTTAAAAAGTTGCAATCTCATTATATTGTATTATATATCTACTTACTGTATTAATTATCTGTATATATTGTACATAAACATTCAATTAATTTGCATTTTGTAATTTGGCTCTAAGATAAGTTTTGAAATTAGAAATGAATTTCCATTATGATAAAGTAACTTCAATCAATCGAATGCCTTCACAATTAAGATTATAATAATTGCAATCTCATTCTTGTACTTTATGTACTTAATAATTATCTAAATCTTAAACAGCTCAATTCACAAACTGATCGATGCATTATTTAGTAGCTAATCGCAGTTATTGACAAATTTGCAATAGTTTCTCAACTTCTCATTCAAATCATTCCTAGTTAATATTATTTCATTCTGGTCGCTATTTCACATTTTGTTCTATACATTCAATTAACTACTTTTCAAAATCAATGTTTATATTATATTTATCAATTAACCCCCAGTTTAATTCAGTTTCCATTCAATTTCTACTAGTTCACAATTATCCAATTGCAATTATTGATGCATCAACGATTATAGTTACTTTTGCAGTCAGACCGCAGGTCCCTATGCTAATGAGCAAAAAGGCCAGATTCATCCAAATCATCTCGTGGCTGAATCCTCCTCCTTGCAAAATCTCGTGATTCGTGAGATTTTCTTTCTCTAAGAATTTACCTGTTTTAACCTCAAGTTAAATGAAATATTATTGCACCATCAGATAGAGTGAATGTTACTCTTTTATATTGGTCATTTATTTTGTATACAATATTTTGTTAAATAAGTAAATTTCTGGCCTGAAAATGTGCCTCAAAACTGAATTTTCTTCCTCTGTTTTCTTTTGCAAATTGTGCAAAACTTTTTATTTTGAGCCTCAATGATATTGATATCAACATAAAGCTGAACTTCTGTACTTTCTCACAATGCCACTCTTGATATGCAGCACCTTTTAATCGGGTCAAGATCACACTTTTCCCACCAAGGTACAAGACGAGATTTCTGAAATTTTGTACTTGCATGAAATCCAGAGTTCTGATTGGCTGGATAAGATTCACAGAACAACAGGCGCGGGGTATTTGAGGAGATTACCACATGGGAAGTGTGACCTTCCCACGAACCAAGGCACTGGGACCGTTGGAATTTGCCATTGTGTGGTCTCTTTGACCAATCAGAGTGCAGTATTCTTGTTTTCAAGCTGCTTTATGTACTTGGCAAATGAAAAGTGTGATCTTGACCCGATTAAACCAATTCTTATTTTGAAACCTATATCATTTCAAAGCATACATATTCAGCTTCATCATGATATAAAAATCATTTGGGCTCAAACAAAAATAAAGTGTGAAAAAAGCAGCTTTTGTCAGGTGAAAATATTTATTTTGTAGCATATTTTAGATCAAAATTTTAACCTATATTACAAAATCTTTGAATAAATCCAAACACATGACCTAAAAGAATGATTCTTCTTCTTTACAATGGTACCAAATTCATGAAATTCGATGCACAATTAGAGCAGCAATGACCGAATGAAAAGAGGTGTTTTGGTCCGCATCAAGCTCATTAAATATGCAAAACATCTCAAGTCATGAATATCACTTGGATGAAAGAAGCCACTTTCTTGGGACCTGCGGTCTGACTGTTTGCAATTATTAATGAATTTGAATTTGCATTTTAATCATACTATTAGGTATTTCTATTCAACAATACTTGCACTTATTAATTATTATTCATTTCAATGATATGTATTCCATTTTTAATGTATTGATTTATTTTAATTTATATGTAAATGCATCACAATTCGGCTTTGCCGCCATGATGTATGAGTTTTATCAAATAAACCATTTATCTATCTATCTATCTATCTATCTACTTCTACTTCTATTTTGGCCCCTTCCTCAGATCTCGGTTGTTGATCACACAATTGCGATGATAATCGGCGCACACGTCTCCCATGACATAATCTCCAAAAAATTATAAATGAACCCAAATTATTCAAATTTATTTTTAATCAGTTATGCTAATTAACACATGAAATAATAATTTGGCTGTAATTCTTTGGATATAACTACAAAACTGTATTCATGACACTCTTCCTATATACAGTGCGTCTCCAAAAACTATACACTTTTGAAATGGCTGTCAAATATAAGATACTGTATATCACTTTGGGGGAAAAAACTTAAATACATAGAAGGTTAATAAAGTCAACGTTCAAATGACACCAAAAAGTTGAAAAACTATTCATGCTTGAGCGAGCACTGCCCACTGAAACAACGGGTATGAAAATTAGGCTGGGCCGGAATTAGCCTTCCAATTTCTCTCAGGTTTTCTTGTTTGGAACTTGCAAAGTTCAGGGTTTGTGATGAGTTTGTTGCTTGAGAAAATTTTATGTGTTTTAAATTGAAATCTAATGCATGAGTGATAATGAATTGCAATTTTGACTTCATCATGTGGATCTCAGCAATGTGTTCATGAGAGTCAGGAGAATAGGGGGTAAGACCCCGGGGGGGGGGGGGGGGGGGGGGCACTCGACCAAAAAATTGGTAGGTGTGTGCCGCGGGCGAGACAAAAACCGGGGGCCTTGGAGCGGACTTATTGTAAAGGAGGGTCCTCGGAACGGGCTTCGGAACTACAAATGCTTGTGAAAACGGGGGTCCTTGGAACGGGTCGCTTGCGTGTGCATCCCTATGGAACGGGCATATACGTGTATGCAGAGGCCCGGGCGCGGGGTGCGCTCGCGCAGAGGCGATGGTCGGACAGCGCTCAGCGGCCGCTTTTCACCAAATCAATGCGACCGGAACGGCGTGACGAAAAATATGCGAAGCTTTGGAGCGGATTTCTTTCTTCTTTTCTCTCGATAACAAGAAAATGCTTTGCTTCGGAGCGGCTTTCTTAGTTCTTTTTCTTAATAAGATGAAAATGCTATGCCCTGGAACGGAAATTTGAGTGTAAAAATGGGGGTCCCCTCCGCGGCACATACCCACTATGCATTATATACTGAGTGCCCCCCCCCCCCCCCCCGGGGGTAAGACAGGACTTACATGTAAGTAGGTGAAGTACGTTGATGGGATAAAGATCAACAGAATATTTAGCAACCCTTTCCTCCATCTCTACCCCTCCCCCCACTTCTCTCCTTCTGAGAGACTAAGCTGGGCTAGGCTGGGCAGGAATTAACCTTACGGTTTTTGTGTGATTAGTCATTTGGAACTTGCAAAGCTAAGGGTGTTATGCTAAATTAATGAGTGAGATAAGTTTTGGTTTCTTAGGCAAATTTCATGAGTTACGAAATTGAAATTTAATGCATAATGATAAGTGAATGGGAATTGTAATTTTAGTGGAGCATATTCATCTTGTGGACCTCAGCAGTGTGTTCGTGAGAGTCAGAGTAATGTGATGGTACCTGATACAAGCAAGAGGGCAAGATATGGTTAGACTTGGTTAAAAAGGCATTTCTCTTCTTTTTGTCCTTTTACAAAATAAAAGTCAAATATACACCCCCTCCACCTCCATTTCACAGGCCCCCCCTGTCTCACTTCCTGAATTGTAGCCTATTCAAACTTAACTGCCAAGTGACTGGTGGCTGATGGTCATTTTTTTTTCATTGACTGATTACCAAGTAAATGACTGATTATGATGATTTATGAAATAATTTATTAAAAAAACCGAATGATTGATTGATCACATTTCACTTTGAATGAGTTGATTT
The DNA here is from genome assembly GCF_037042905.1 of Lytechinus pictus. Classification (NCBI taxonomy): domain Eukaryota; kingdom Metazoa; phylum Echinodermata; class Echinoidea; order Temnopleuroida; family Toxopneustidae; genus Lytechinus; species Lytechinus pictus. The sequence goes on along the minus strand of NC_087245.1, from coordinate 255,460 downwards.
ATTGATAAATTTTTGATTAAATGGTTGATAGGAAAAAGTTGATGCCCCAATTCAGAAATTATCATTAAATCAACATTCTGCTCTGAACTTCACATGTGCATGACAATAGCAATCAGTCTCTCAACAGGAGGGGAGGGCGGGAGCGAGAGGGGGGGGGGGGCTAAATGTTCCGTTGACCCTTACTCCATCAACCTACTTCTCCCACTTAAGTCCGATCTCACCCCCAATTCTCCCGACTCCCATGAACACATTACTGAGATCCACATGATAAAGTTGAAATGCTGCCCCAAAAGTGTAATTTGTGTTCACTCATGCATTACAGTTCAATTTAATAATTCATGAAATTTGCCTAAACAGCCAAAACTGGACACGGTTGATCATTAATTTATCACAACACCTTTAACTTTGCAAGTTCCAAAGGATTTGCCTCTCAAAAACTGACATAAATTGGAAGGCTAATTCCAGCCCAGCCTAATTTTCATACCCTTTGTTTCAGTGGGCAGTGCTTGCTCAAGCATGAATATTTTTCCAACTTTTTGGTGTCATTTGAAAGTTGACTTTATTGGCTTCCATTACTATATATGTAAGTGTTTACCCCCAAAGTGTTATATATTCTATTTGGCAGCCATTTCAAAAGTGTATATTTTTTGGGGGGATGCACTGTTTATAAATATAAAACAAAATGCAAGGTGATACATGTATATTGTTGTTTCATCATGACTTTCATTTTGCCTCCGACGAAGATTCTGCTAGGATCGAAAGCTTAGGCCCCTTTTGACTTTCTAATTTACTCAATTGGCTCTCTTTTATTAGATAAGCAGTTTTCAGCAGCTTCTTTTTGCCATTGATCTCCTTTTCTGCTGTTGTATCACTTCCATGTGATCCTCCTTATCTAATTTGCCTTGTTTTATCCATATATGTTTGATGTTTCTGTATATGAATTTTTTTTTTCTGGTATCTTTTACTTTTCAGCTTGATTTAATTATCTTTGTGTATTCTTATTATCATTCTGTTTTAGGTCCAGTTCAAATCTACTCGACTTTTCTCATTCTTTATATTTTGATTTGTTTTGAATTTCCATTTTCTTTTTTTTACACCTTTTTTCATTCTAGGTCTCTTTCAGCTTGATTTAATTAACTTTGTGTATTCTTATTATCATTCTGTTTTAGGTCCAGTTCAAATCTACTCGACTTTTCTCATTCTTTATATTTTGATTTGTTATGAATATCCATTTTCTTTGTTTTACACTTTTTTTTATTCTAGGTCTCTTTTCTACCATGACTAACCATCTATCTTTATTTCACCAGCTCAGGAAGATCAAGCTGAAGGCCCTCAAGACCTCTTTTCACCAGGACAATTACAGATTTTATTTCCTCAGTCGCATTGTACCCACAGGCCTCCAACTTCATTGCACTCCCGGTCTCGGTACGCTCACACCTGAACTTTGCAAACGATGGAACCAGACCTTACATGGAGCTTCAGTTTGACTAATTAACATCCTCTCTGAACAGTGTATTGCTTCTCTTGATTCTTTTTCAGCTGACATCAGTAGCCTGGAAGACGAACTACGTTCTTGCTGTACCCAAACCCAATGGCTTCAGTATAATGATGAAATTGAATCTGATCTCTCTAAACACAGGTCTCTCCTCACTGAACGCAGGAACAAGAAAATAGGCAACCTCACAAAGAAGCGACAATGGTCAAACAGATTTAGACGACATACCAACAACAATGATGCATCCCCCCATTTGGTTGTTAATCTCTCATCCTCCCCTCTCTCCCAAGCAGAAACCTCTCTTCTCTCTAAAGGTCTCAAGTTTTGCCCCACGCCACCAGAAGTTGAACAGATAGCTCTCAATCAAGACCTCTCTACATTCTAACGCAGGATACGTCTCAAAGAGTTCTTTTTAGATGCACCCCCTTCTGATCCCGAGCCCTTCTACAAGAAAAGCACATGGATTCCACCCAAGAATAGAGTTCCTTCCCTTGAAACTTACATTCAAGCTGTCTCATCCCAAGTTCGCTCCACAGATACCCTCTACACCAGAGCACATGACAACCTTCCTCGAGAAGAACGCCAGGCTCTCTCATCACTCAAAAACAGGTCCGACATCATCATCAAGCCTGCAGACAAAGGATCAGCCGTCGTCGTCATGGACCACCAGCAGTACATCGATGAAGCCATGAAATCTCAATAATCTATCTCACTATGCACTCCTCGATTCTGACCCTACTTGTAATTTCTCCCTACAGATCCAATCGACACTGAATGACATGAAAGAACACAAGCATCTCTCCGAGAAGGCCCACAAATTTCTCTCCCCTACTAATGCTAAACCTGCCCGCTTCTATCTCCTCCCGAAGATCCACAAACCTGGCAACCCCGGTCGACCCATCCTCTCAGGAAATGGTTCCTCAACAGAGAACATCTCCCTTTTTGTTGATTACCACATTAAGCCCCTTGTCTCACGTGCACCCTCTTACATCCACGACACTCCAGACTTTCTCAGGAAACTAAATGACATCAAGGACCAGATACCCGAGACTGCGATCATCGGCACTTTCGATGTTTCTTCACTGTACACCAGCATTCCCCACGACGAAGGTATCCAAGCATCATGTGAAGCCTTGGCCGCCAGTGGCCATTCCAGTCCCCCCATATCCGATATCAAATCTCTGATGTCTCATGTACTAACAAAAAAAAACTTCACATTCATGGGCAAGCACTACCTACAGATATTCGGTACAGCAATGGGCACCCGGATGGCTCCTTCATTCGCCTGTCTCTTCATGACCAAGCTGGAACAGCAGATGTTAGATTCAGCCCCCTGTCGCCCATGGATTTGGTGGCGTTACATAGACGACATTTTCTTCATCTGGACCAGGGATGAAGATAGCCTCCATACATTCATTGACCACATCAATTCCTTCCACAGGACCATCAAATTCACTTCTGATTTCTCCCAACAGGAAACCCACTTCCTTGATGTCACAGTCCAGAAAAAACCTAACGGTATCACCACTACCCTATACACTAAACCCACAGATACCCACCAGTACCTCCACTCATCCAGCTGCCACCCCCGTCACTGCAAAACCGGCATCGCTTACAGTCAAGCCATCAGACTTCGCCGTATCTGCTCCGAGGACCCTGATTTTTCCTTCCATGCCAGGAATTTGCAGAAACATCTCTGTGCCAGGGGCCACGGCAGTCCAACTGGCAATTAACAAAGTTCGTTCTCTCCCTAGATCTGAAGTTCTAAAACCAAAAAGTGACAAGGAGACTACCGACAAAATACCGCTTGTGACCACCTTCTATCCCAATCTACCCCCTCTCCGCAAAATCCTGTGTGATAACCACCACATTTTACACACTTCTGATCGTCTCCAACAGGCCGTTCCCGATACTCCCCTTCTAGCATACCGACGCCCACCGAATCTCAGGGACCTCATTGTTCGTGCTGAAGTGCCCTCCCTCACTAACCATTCTTCTCCCATACAGCATGGCACCTTCAAATGCACCAGCAACAGGTGCATCATATGTGAAATACACCTTCACGAGGGCGACACTTCCACCAGCAACTCTACCAGCCTGTCTCACCAAATCAAGGGCAACATCACATGCACTACCACTAATGTTGTATATCTCATCACTTGCAGAGTTTGTAGGGTACAATACATAGGGGAAACCAAGACCACACTCAAGAAACGATTCTACGGGCACAGATCCACCGTCAACACAGCAAAGCTGGACACTCCAGTTGGCCGCCATTTTAACCTCCCCAACCACTCCATCACCGACATGATGCTACAGGGCATCGAATCTTTAGGTACCTGTCCTGACTCAGTCCGTACTAGCAGAGAGAAGTTCTGGATGAGACGACTTCGCACCACCCAACCTCATGGCCTGAACATCCAAGAGGGGAACGACTGATTATTCTTTCCTATCCACTTTCAATTTATATATACATATATTTTTTCCCCTCAGCTCTTTTGAATAGTTACATTATAGTTTCTTCCTCTACTTTCCTCCCATATCTCATACAAGCTCAGCTCCAATTTTTCCTTCCTTATTCAGGCGATATAATACTTATATATTTTTTTTCTCCACTCAAATCTTTTAGATTTACTACATTTGCTTATTTACATTTATACTATGGTTTCTTCATAATACACCCCCCCCCCTCTTCTATATTTGCTTTTACCTTTTTAGGCAATTTGCTTGCTCTTTTTCACATAAACAGGTTTTTTTTTTCTTCTTTTTTTTCCCTACTATATAGTCTTAGGTGTTTTTCCCGTCACACCTAGCGGATTACAATATCAGTTACACCATATGTGTATTTATATATTTTTTCATATACATTTCTTTTTTGGATATATTTATATACATATCACTTATAGATACATATTTACACTTACCTTCTTCTCTTAGTTTGTTTATGCTTTATCATATATACTTATATGTATTTTGCACATTATCAGTTGTTCCCCTTTCTTTTCCTTTTTTCCCCCCACTCGTATGCACCAGTTTATTATGCCTTTATTTGTAACCTGTTTGAGCCACCTCTCACTAATTCTCTTGTTATTCATCTCTTCCTCATACCCTCTATCACTGTTTTGTTCCAGATCCTGTTTGATGTTGCCTGCCTCATTATCTTAATCCCTCTTGGCTCGAGGTCTTTTAGGGTGCGTTTATCCGCCACTTTTTCACCCTAGAATCATGATCTGAATCATGATTCTGCAGAATCACGATTGCGTTTAGTCGAAATTGAATATAATCATGATTAGAATCACAAACATGAAACACGAAAAAAGGGGCGTTTGGAAAGACGTTTCTGCAGAATCACGTACGAAAATTTTCGAATAAACGATATCGTGATTTGAATCATGATTATATGACCTCACTGTGTCGGGCTACTTTCGGTTTGACTCTTGCCAAGCTCAAGGCACTCTATATGCTCATTGTATGTACATGATTACTCTGCATGCATTTCTTGTCATGTTCAAGTTCTGTGTTGGTCATCGCATCGTCCACTACTTTTCATTTTTTGGTCATGTCTTCAACTTCAAGTTCTAGTAAATGAATTAACTGGACAGACAATGATCTCAGTTGTTGTTGAGTATAGAGTGTCAATATTAAATTGGATCTACGCTAAAATTCACTTCCGAACACCATTTTGGATAAACTAACAAGATGAATAGAAGCATATGGACCCTATATGATAGAAGTAAACAAAATTAGGTATAGAGTGAATTCTGGAAGCAAAAGATTTTTCGAGAGCCGAAACACGTGCGAAAAACTTCCTCTGTCAAACTGCGCACTAGTGATGCGCACTGGATTGGCCCGAATCTGAGGAGAAACAGCATTGGAATGAAGGTCGTCTAAACGCTGATTCTGTGATATCGTGATTCATGTTTGTGTTTTGAATCATGATTCAAATCATGATTCAAATCATGATTCTGGCATGAGGTCGCATAAACGCAGCCTTACTGGCCTTACTCACACTAACTTCCCTTAGTGTCTGCCTACTCCTTTTCTTTCATCCCCTTCACTAACCTGATTGGTCTTCTCTACTCACTAATGCCTCTTTTGTCTCCTTGTTTCTAGTGTTGCTGTAGCTTGTTTGTGGTCTATATTATGGTTGTTCCACTTTATATGTTTGTCATTTTGCTAGGATCGAAAGCTTAGGCCCCTTTTGACTTTCTAATTTACTCCATTGGCTCTCTTTTATTAGATAAGCAGTTTTCAGCAGCTTCTTTTTGCCATTGACTTTATTAAAGTTCAAAGACAATGATGTAATATATACGTAAAGAGACCAGGTCCACCGTTTCCATTCCAAACAAATGGCAGGTCAATACATGGATTACAAATCAAAACAAGTAACACGTACCAATATAGAAATTATTAAGAGTAACATAAATGCAGGAAAATAATCAGTTAAACAACTTAATCAATTTTCTGAATTAGAATTGGACATGGAATTATTTAATTATTGCATATAATTTGAAATTATGAGAGGTGTTACGTATATACAATGGGCGAAAATGGTCATCCAATTTCCATTACGGTATCATCTCAATTATTATCATATACGGACGAGATCAATATATGTTTTTTGTGTATTAAGATCAACTTAATTAGCTATTGACATCACAAAGTTATGAAAGTAATACTCATAAAGTACATTTGCCTTACGCTAAAAAAATAACTAGGCAAATGATCTTGGGCCCTTGGGGATGATTATGGGTCCAAGTGTTGTACATGTACCTCCCCCCCCCCAGGTTCGCTCTTTTCTTGCGTAAAATATTGAAAAAGAGGAGAGTATGGCGAGTTTAGAAAGGGTATGGAAAAATTTGGTTGGTCGGATTTTGAGCTTGTTATTCTAAGGAGTTTTTTAAGGCGGTGTTTATTATTCCGGTCTACTAGGCCCCTTGCCCCGACTTCTATCGCGTAGAATGACGCCGTGTAACCCTTTTCCTTGATGTCCCTAACAATCGAGTCATACTTTGTGACTTTTCCTTTGGTGTGCATCATTAATGTTGGTTTCAAATGGTATTGTTAATTCGGTGATAATTACTCTTTCTGTTCTTCCCGTAAAATGACTAAATCTGGGTGCAAAGTGGTTGTGAGAATGTGGGGAGGTATGGTTCCCCGGCGATTGAATGCCCTTCTAAGTCAGTATAAATATTCCTGTGAGTCAAATTTTCCAGAAATGTTTTGTGCATGAACCTCAAAATGTTATTATGACGCCACTCATACAGTGTATCTCTCAAGGAAGACTGGGCAGTTTGAGAGTATATCATGAAGGGTGCCTGTTGTACCAGGACAGAATATACACTTACCCTATTTATATATATAAGTACACTCCAACTGAACTCTGTCTATGGAGAGACTTTGTCGCACCTCTTCCACATCATGTATGCCAAGCAATAACATCATATGGAATTCAGAAGACGTTGCACAAGTCAAGAAAATCAGGCGGGGAACTCGAGGAGGAAGGAAAAGGAATAGTCTTCAACATGCAAAGCAAACATCAAGCAGAACTTCATCACAATTAGACTGTCTTCAACTTTGCTCCATCAATGTACGCTCTGTTCGTAACAAAACAACTGCGATCAATGACTTTGTCAACGAAAGTAAAGCTGATTTAGTTACGCTTATGGAGACTTGGTTGACTGAGAACGACTCTGCAGTACTGCAAGAGTTTGTTCCCTCTGGATATCGGTGTCTTCATCAACCAAGGACTGGTCGCCGTGGCGGGGGTACAGGTCTTCTCTTTAAAAGTCCTATCGATGCTCGTCAGGTAGCCGCTGGTCAGAAGGAATCATTTGAGTTTGCCGAGTATGATATTGTATGCAAATAATTTCATCTTAAATTGATTAATGTGTACAGGCCCCCATATTCAGAGTCTCATCCGGTGTCTGTTGTCTTGTTCACCGTTGTTAAATCTCTGCTGAATGTCTAAAACAAACATCCAGTGGTGCCATGTAACATTGATAGGATGACATTTGTGAATGACATAGGAAAATTCTTTCGTGATAACGTTCTTAGTATTCACAGTGATATTCAATCCAATATAAATTTGATTGATGGTGTTGATATTGATTCATCTGGTTTATCTCCAGCACCCGAAGATATTAAGTTTGATAGATTTAAACTTTTATCAGAACGACAAGTAAGGCAACTCGTGATGAAGCTCACTAAGAAGTCTTGCTCTGCTGATCCACTTCTAACAAATATCATTATGCAACATATTGATGTTATACTTCCTGTGTTTACTTCTATGATCAATGTCTCCCTGTCTACAGGTCATTTTCCTAATGAATGGAAAGTAGCCCTGGTTTCACCTCTGCTGTAAAAGCCAGGTCTGGATCCTGAATTCTGTAATCTAAGACCTGTAAGCAACTTACAATACATTTCAAAATGGGTAGCAGGTGCAGCCACTCAACAAATCTTAGTTTCTCAATAATAATTTGCTTCTTCCATCCAACCAATCCGCATATAGACAATATCATAGTACAGAAACTGCGCTGCTTAGGATCAAGAGTGATATTCTGATGGCAATGGACAATCAGAAAGTCACCCTTCTAGTATTACTAGAAGCGCATTTGATACTATAGACCACGCAAGACTATTGGAAATTTTGCATAATTGTTTCGGTATCAATAGTGTCGCTCTCAACTGGATCAAGTCATACTTATCTGATCGGCATCAAAAGTTTGTTATTGATGGTACTGTCTCAGATTCTTTCCCAGTACCTTGTGGCGTGCCCCAAGGCTCACGACTCGGTCCCTTGCTTTTTGCATTATACACAAGTAGCCTTATTAATAGCACTCAGTAGCCTTATTAATAGCACTTTTCCCGAAGTTTCTTGTCATTGTTATGCCGACGACACACAATTGTATATATCTTTTAGGCCATCTTCTACCTCTGCAGACACAAGTGTTTCAAGGCTAGAACAATGTTTCATTTTTATTCGTAGCTGGATGCTCAATAATCATCTGAAATTAAATGATAGCAAAAGTGAATTTTTGCTCATTGGCACCTCACAGCAGATCTCTAAAATTAATATCAACAGTATAAAAATTGGAGTATCCAATGTCAAACCCTCTGATACTGCAAGGAATTTAGGAGTTTATTTTGATACAAACCTCAATATGGAAACCCAAGTCATAAATGTATGCAAATCAACATATTATCTCCTCTATAACCTTCGGCGCGTTCGCAAATACTTTGATCAAGAAAGTATCAAACTGGTGGCACATGCTCTGATTACATGTAAGCTTGACTACTGTAATGGTTTGTTGTTTGGAATGCCTGATAGTCTCATTTCTAAGTTACAAAGAGTCCAAAATTCATGTGCAAGACTTATCTACTGTTTCCCAAAGTTCAGTTCCACTACACCTCTTTTGAGAGAACTCCACTGGTTGCCTGTATGTCAAAGAATTTCATTCAAAATTCTGTTAATAGTATATAAATCATTAATCGGTCAAGCCTCACATTACATTACAGAATTACTCAAATTTAAAACCCAATCACACAGTCGAAGCCTGCGAAGTTCCACAGATGAATTATTGTTTCAGATCCCTTTTCACAAAACAAAAGTCACACATGGTGATCGTGCTATTGCACTTGCTGCCCCCAAACTATGGAATAGCCTGCCAATTGATATAAGAAGCTCTCCATCCTTGGCTCTTTTCAAATCAAAATTAAAAACATATCTCTTTAGTTAAGAAAATATGCTGTGTAGACATAAGTAAGAAGAGCTCTGAACAAGCGCAGCTGAATATATCCATATAAAAGCTGCACTATACAAATTAATGTTTATAATTAATGTTTATTATATACATGTATATATATATATACAGTATATACATATATATATATATATATATATACATATATATAAATGGTGTCAACAATTTTTTTCTCATGTACTTAATTGTTTTCAAATTGATTATGTATTTATTAGTTTTTTTACTTCCAAATTTTTAATTTTTAAATATAGAAATCATCAACGACACTTTCAGTCATACATAAAATTTGTAAAAGTAAAAATAATGATACATTTATGAAGTTTGGCAACATAGAGAATTTGCATTGGATTGGTACATGAAATCATGTTTTTGAGCAATCTTGGGTCTGACTGACATATACTTACAAAATATTGCATAACTTTGTAACCGCGTACCCCATACCCGAATTAGGTATTACAAGTTGCACGGGACTTGAAGGGAAAAAGCCGTGAAACTTTGCAGCATGATCTTTTCATGCTAAAGCTTTACCATGAAAAGAATTGGGGGGGGGGGGTGTGGGGGCTTTTCTAGTATCCCTCAATTCATAGGGTTAATTTCTCATTAGGTGAGGGAAAAACCCTAAATGAGAAAGAGGTAAAGTAACATCCCCCAGCAATTGCCCATTACTGTCTCTTCCCAAAGTACAGACCTTCAGAGGGTACGACTCTCTCTTACAAGTGGTTTGGTGGCTTTCTTGAGCACTCATGACTCAGCTTATTTTATTTCAGACATTCAACAGCATGCTTTGGCTCTGCTGAGCAATTCTCACTTTGAACTTAACTGGTTGTATAAACACTTGATCAGGCTAGACATGAATGCAAACTTCATGCACCTTTGAAAGCCCACAGTTATTATGGGGAAACAGCTATTTGGCGATGATCTACCAAAGCAAATGAAAGACTTGCAGGAACAACAGTAACTACAGCTAGGGCGATGAGGCCCCTGAGGCTGCAGAGTAAGCTGAGTTCTAGCCAGCATAGCAGCAGTCACTATCACCTCTATGCTAGGGCTACAAAAGTCAAGTACTAGGATGCTGGATGGAAGTTGTTCTATAGGGACTCTAACCACCCAAAGCCGAAGGCTGGTGGTTCATAGAGATCACCTGGGGGGGGGGGGGGGCACCCACATATACTGGTGGTACAGGGACGTGCCGATGATCCCCTTTTCAGACCTAATTTTCAGCTCCCTAGATACTCTGAATGACAAAAATTCCGCTCTCAAGACCCGTGTTTAGCTCTTATTCAGAGTTTATTTGACTATGCAAACCCTGCTTGGTTTATTGGCATAAACAAATCCGATCCAAAGAAATTGAAAATTATACAGAATAAAATGGTTAGATTCCTAACTGTTCTGGTCCCAGAACCCATGTTGGCTACACCGAACTCTCTTGAGCAGATTTTTTTGAAGTCAACAAAAGATCAAAGCAGCAATATTCTGCACCACATGCATAAAATCTATTACAATTGATAGAATCATTATATGGGTAAAACTTTAATCCAGTTACCGAATTACATAACTATAATACAAGAAACAGCCATTTCAACTTCTGCTTACCTGATCTTGTACAATGTTAAAAATAAGTCAAACAATGCTGTTTACTATGTGAATCACACAGTAGTTATTTAAACATTTTAAACTAGTGTTTAGAATATTAAACAACAAAGTTTAAATTCAAATAATTAATTTAATCATAAATAATTTAAGCATGGTTGTTTAAGATTTTAAACTCTTGTTTAAACTGTTTAAACAACTACTGTGCAATTCACATAGTAAACATTGTTGTTAAAATTATTTCTAACAGTGTAGGTAGTATTGGTAAGTTACAATGCTATAAAACTTTGGAATTCTCTTCCCAATTACCTAAAGGAAATAGTAAACTTTTTCCAATTAAAGAGGAAATTGAAAGAATATATTTCACTTTAGACTCAAAGAGAAGATGCAAATGATGTTTTAAGGTTGATTTAGTCTGAATACAGACCACGTTCTATTCTCTTCTCTGCCAGGTATTATTATTAATTTACATAATATGATTAAGTTTTTTTTATTGATATGTCCTTTCTTCTTTTCTTTTCTCTCTTCCTAATATTATGCTCTTTGTGTTGATCTTGCTGTTTTTGATGTTGTTCTAGTTCTTTTTGTCCTTCTCCTTTTTCTTCCGTAATTCTTCTCCTCCTTCTTCTCCTCTCCTTCTTCTATTCCTCCTCCTTCTTCTTCAGTCTTCTGCTTCTTCCCCTTCTCCTTCTTTTTCTTCTTGTTTTCTTCTGTATATACATGTATCACCTCTATATCTTATTTATTCCGATTTTTTTCTTTGTGCAAATAGTATAATTTCACATTTTATCATCTTAATTCTATACATGTCGAGAACCCTACTAGAAATAAGCTTTCAAGCTTTCGTGGGTCATCCTGTGCAAGCCTGTTGTTTATTTATACTACTATATGTTGTGATGACTTGCCAAATAAAATCTATCAATAAATAAATAAATAAATCAAACATCTCAGTTCCCAAGGCCTGTCTAAATTGTCTGGCGCGAGCATCAAAAAAGCTGGCAGCTGCACGCACGGCTTTATATTTCCTCTATACCACTGCGCCAGGCACGCTAGCGCACATATGCACAGCGCAAGCGTGCACCACTGTATACAGTTCAAGGATCCCGCTCCGTAGACCGTTTTTCACACCTTCATGTATAGTTTAAGTTCCCAAGACCCTGTATTTTACCCTTGTAGTCAATTCCTTAGACCCCCATTTCAGGGTTTTGTGAGGCACACCCCCATCAAAATATAATTTGAGTGCCTCCCCCCCCCCCCCCCCCCCCCCGGGATAGAGACCTCTTTTTAGAAAACTAGCCCCATCAGGGGCAAACTTAACACCAGAAGGTGTCAAACATCAGAACAGTGCTTGGCCTTGGCTAGGAGCAAAGCAGAAGTATAAGACAAAATTTATATAACACCAATCTTGAAGAGGTAAGTCTATTCTCTCATCATTCTTAAGATTCAGTTGATAGTAGATATACTGTTGGAGGTCGAGTACAGCAAGTTTACGATAATTAGTGCCGCAATACCTCTGATCCTTTCATTTTGGCTGCTGTACAAGGGTACAGATTTGATTTAGACCAACAGTGCATGCCATCAATAAGATCTTGGCCTTATATTCATCATAGGGGGTGTTGCAAGAAAATATTTGCAAATATTCTGTTGCAATTTTACAACTAATAGATCAACATTAGCTTTAGCAAATCAGATTAAACTTCTTGTTTAAAGGAGCAGATTAGCAATCAATCACGAATTTGCAATTAACTGCAAGGCATATGATTGATTTAGGGACCAAAAATAGACTTGCAATTGATCGCAAGTTGCTTGCAACGCCCCATAAGTCTTGTGAAGGTCCTAAATGCAGTGGTCAGAGGGTATTCCGTAGTCATAGGAAAAGGGCAAAAAAAAATACAAACAAAAAAACCCAGTTGGTCAGTATCTTAGACAAAACAATGATTAGACTAAAATGGTCATTAGACCAGGTGGGTGTCTCAAAAAGCTGTTTGTAAAGTTATGCACAACTTTACGCACGACTGGAACATGATCTTAGGTGCTAATTGAGCTACATAGGGACAGTGTGTCATAAGAAAGGGTCACCAGTCTTGCGTAACTTTACAAACAGCTTTATGAAACACCCACCAGAAGTCTGTCATATAAAAATACAACCAATCTTAAATCTATGGCATACCATTTACTAAAGAGATACAATTGATCTTTAAGATTACGCCTCTTCTTGTTACAGGCCCCGGATGGCTATTGGACCAAATGACAATTAGACCAAATGGGTGTAGACTAAATGATGATAGACAAGTGCCAGCCACACAGAAACGTTGTTAGCCAAACAGAGTGCTAACAGTAAGCCCTGTCACATCTTTTGGGTTGTGAAGTCAAAACATGTAGAAGCAATGCATTGTTGTAACATTAGGTATCACTTCCGACATACTACGTCCCATGATTGCACTGAAAATTGGCACAACAATGCCCATGACATTATATCAACAAACTATTCAATCATGAGGCAAAACCGTCATTGGAGGAGGCAAACCCTGATTATGAACCATGGAAAACCTCAATCACCGCAGGCCAGCAAGTATCTAAACATGTCTTTCTTGACCTCGATGGGTCTGAAAAAACTAAACCGCAATTACATACGCAGCGCGCCGATTCAACCAAACTCGCTCGCCATCGCATACAGTCATTTTTATTTCTCTTTAATAGTCTCCTTATCTTGGGGCCGATTTCTTCATTCGAAACAAAAAACAGTATAACATTTGAGTTCAAAATACAATATACCTTTGAAAACTTGATTAAATATCAAATAAAATAATTCAATTCCAAAAGGCCTACTACAGGCAGAGCTGATCTTACGTAACATCAGCTGTTGTTTATGGTCTACCCTCGGCTTTCCTGATAAGAGGGATTATCGGCGATACAGGGTTGAGCTTGGAAATGAAATATCATGGATCCTCTCTCTTTTTGTCTCTCTCCCTATCTCCTTTTACGTTTCTGTGTTTCCTCTAACTTTTCCTTCTTTACGTTTATATTTGTTTCTTTAAATGTTATTCTTTCTTCTTTCCTTCCTCGGCTCCTATCTTTCTTTCTTTTTTTATTGCATATGCAGCGCCAGGGGGGGGGGGGGGCAGTCAAATATATTGCTCTACACATGCGTGACCAAAAAACGTGTTTAAAGGGGTGCTTTTCAATTTTGGACACGGGGCGCACGGCACTCGTTAAGGGTATAAAAAACACCAATCTATTTAAACAAGGCAAAAGCGATTTTGTGTCTCGCCCACTTATGAAAATAACCAGAAATATTGTGATTTGCGAGGGCACGCAACAGAATTGTATCGATACTTCATTGTGAAATGACTGGGATGGAATACCACTTGTCATAAAAGCCTTGCACGTAAACTTTAATGTTGACCTGAAGATGACCTTTGACCTTACCATGTGACCTCGGACTGCAGCATATCATGCAGGTCGCCTAAGTACATCTGCCATTCAAGTTTTGTTGAAAAGTAACTTCCGGTTGCGGAGTCAGGTGTCATACGAGAGTCTTGCATGTACACTGTAACGTTGACCTGAAAATGACCTTTGACCTTACCATGTGACCTCCGACTGCAGCCTAACATGCAGGTCCCCCAAGTTTATCTACCATCCAAGTTTGGTTGAAAAGTGACTTACGGTTGCAGAGTTAGGTGTCACAAGAGTGTCTTGCATGTAAACTTTAACGTTGACCTGAAAATGACCTTTGACCTTACCATGTGACTTCCGACTGCAGCATAAGATGCATATCCCCCAAGTCCATCTACCATCTAAGTTTGGTTGAAAAGTGACTTACGGTTGCGGAGTTAGGTGTCATATGAGTCTTGCATGTAAACTTTAACGTTGACCTGAAAATGACCTTTGACCTTACCATGTGACCTCCGACTGCAGCACAACATGCAGGTCCCCCAAGTCCATCTACCATCCAAGTTTGGTTGAAAAGCGACTTACGGTTGTGGAGTTATGTGTCATTAGATTTGTGACGGACGGACGACATTTGGATCCCTAAGTCTCGCCTTCACCTCTGGTGGGCGAGACAAAAAGGGGTAGTTTTGAAAGACTGGTCAATAGCAGGGTCAAACATATTTAGGGTATGTTTTTTTTTCCAAAGCTTTTTTTTTAAAGACTAGCCAAACATGTTTAGGGTATGTTTTTTTCCCCGGGTTCATATTCTGGCGACAACTTGTTTTGGGCCAAAATGTGTAAATAAATCCTGCGAAAAACTTGTTAACACAGAGAAAAACTTCGTTTGGGGGTGTTTAGAAATAAATTGGCCACGCGTGTGTACAGCAATACATTTGAATGCCCCCCCCCCCCCACCCGGGACGCAGCGTGACGATTCAATCAAACTCTGCGGCCCACCAGCGCATGCAATAATTTTTATTCTCTTTAACAGTTTCCTTTTTTCGGGGCCAATTTTCTTCGTTCGAAATTGAAAACAAATTAACATTGAATTTCAAAATACAATATGCCTTTGAAAACTTGATTAAATATCAAATACAATAATTTAAGTCCGAAAGGCCTACTACAGGCAAAATTGCTCTTACGTACATGTAATATCACAGCTGTTGTTTATGGTCTAACCCTAGGAAAACACATCGCTACAATTAGCTCCGTATAGTTTCTTGTAGCTCTGTATATTTTTTGATATAGTGTCATGGGCAGAACTGGGCATGCTCGATATTCTCTCTCAACATTGAACTGCGCATGCTCCCTGACTTGACCCAGATCGATCATCCGCAAAAAGAAAAAGTAAAATACAAGCTCTTGCTCAAATTACGGTACCGACAATCTGAAAAAACAGTGTGGAATTGGGTCTAGGTTACAATGCAGAAAATATAATTCCGACGGCCATTCATACAGGATCCTTGTATTTGGAATAAACATACCTAACAAGGTGAGTCAAGATCCGTTACTAATTTTTAGAGCATATATTTAGTCTGCACGCATTTATTTACATTTTGATTGTAACTGCAGCAACGGCCAACGCAGCGCAGCGGACCTCTCATTTACTGCAGTCGGGTAGAAGCTGCGCACAGCCTACCAAGGAACTGTTTAGCAGCTCGACAGGCCAAGAGTAGGACTAGGTCCGGCAAAGTTAGAATCAGACTAGATTGGTTAAGCATCGGCAAGGACCGTAGGTCCACAAGTTAAAGAGGGATATAAACAAATATATCAGGCATTTCTTTCGAAAGCATAGTGGGAATTATTAATCCTCGGTTGGACTGGCAATGTAACTATTTTCCCCTCGGGGCTTCGCCTCTCTGGAAAAATAGAAATTGCCAGTCCAACCTCAGATAAATAATTCCCACTATACTTTCTCAAAGTCTGATTTATTTGTATAATATCCTACATAAATTAAATCCTGTGTGCTGATTGGCTTAAATAGCATCATGTGACCAAACATATTCTCACTATTTTGCGATGATGTAGAAAATGAAACGCCCTCTGATGAAAATTAACTACTCCGTAACGTCAATGATAGAATAGTGAACTATTCCATCATTGACATCACAGATCATGACAGTGCAAGCACTAATACGCGTTCCGGCACGTGGCTTCAGGAGAAGTATGTCATTCAGCGCAGCAGGGAATCTGTATTTGGTTCAGATTAAAAAAGGATGAACGAGTTCAAGTACTAAATCATCAAGATCTATTGCTCTTACTCATTAAAGTAGGATATAAAACAAATATACCAGGCGGCCGTTTCATAAAGCTATTCGTAAGTTAAGAGCGACTTTAAGAACGACTGGTGATCCTATCTTATGCACCAAACCATCGCCAATTCAATATACCGCTTGGGATCACCAGACGTTCTTAAAGTCGCTCTTAACTTACGAACAGCTTTATGAAACACCCACCAGGCCTTTATTTCGAAAGTATAAAAGGAATTATTCATCCTCGGTTGTACTGGCAAAATAGTAATGCCAGTTCAGCCTCGGATGAATAATTCCTGCTATACTTACTCAAAGCCTGGTATATTTGTATACTATTATTATACCCCCCCTCCAAAAAAAAAGGAATAATCACAAATGCAAATATTTCAGCTGAAAACTCAATTGGTATTTAATTTGTACCAAAATCAATTTTGTGAGCAATATCGCCAATCATGCATGTACAAAATCAGGATAAACTCTGTAACCACATACCCAGGTGTCACAAATTGGTTTAAAAAGTGTGAGGCTCATGAGGAAAAAGAAAGTATGAAACATTGTGGTGAGAGATTTTCAAGTTACAGACTTAAAAAATAAATTGAGGAGGAACCCTCACCCCAATGCAGTTAGGGTTTACATATAGTATAAGTTCCACCTATGAAAACGACCATAAATAAATCTGTAAGAATCCAACAAAATGATAGCCTGAGTGTTAAAATGCGCAAATAAGAATAATGTGCAAAAGGATTCGAAAAGAAAAAAGAGTAATTGCAGAGAAATGGGTAAAAATGAAAATGACTCTGACTTCAGTTGAGACTCCATCCCCATAGAATCATATTGTGGCGACAAATATCCAAGGTTACTGTTATATAATATATATAAATTATTTTATGCTTTTTAAAATTTCACCACATAACGATGGTTTTATTACTTTGACATGTCATTTTTGTTATGTTTATTGATATTGTATATATTTTGTGTTTTACTTTATAAAACATTTTGCAATTCAGCCTTTGGCTGCAATGAAATTTTCTTAATAAATCAATCACAAGGTTTTACAGCATTTGCTTTAACTAAATCTCAATTATTTTGCTCACTGTGATAACTAAGCTTACATGTATAATCTTATTCTGGTGATATTATGGGACACAATGGTACCTGAAATATACTTACCTGAACTACAGTTGCCATGAAGCTCTCTGGAAGAAATTGATACCAGTCTTCTTTATTGTCAGATATAGTACCGTATGCCCACCATATAATCAAGATCACTGCCTCAATAGGTGCAATAAACCTGAACAATAAATTCACAGTGAACATCACATACATGTAGGCTTGATTTCATTAAGAGAAAAAATGTGACCAGCTACCTCCAAATCAACAGTAAGTCAATCAAAGTGAATTTCTATTGAGTTTGAAAAAAATGTTTCCACATCCTATGCATAAAAATTGATCAATAATCCACACAGTTATGTGACTGAATGTAGAAGTCAGATTGTCTAGATACATGTACATGTTCAGGTTCAATAATCTCAGTTCGACTAAAGCTATGATACACTTTCAATAATCTCAGTTTTGTCTAAAGCTATGATACAGGACAATAATCTCAGTTTGTTTAAAGCTATGATACAGGACAATAATCTCAGTCTGTTTAAAACTATGATACAGGTTCAATAATCTGGTTGTCTGATGCTATGATACAGGACAATAATCTCAGTTTGTTGAAAGCTATGATACAGGACAATAATCTGTTTGTTTAAAGCTATGATACAGGACAATAATCTCAGTTTGTCTAAAGCTATGATACAGGACAATAATCTCAGTTGGTTGAAAGCTATGATACAGGACAATAATCTCAGTTTTGTCTAAAGCTATGATACAGGACAATAATCTCAGTTTGTTTAAAGCTATGATACAGGACAATAATCTCAGTTTTTTTGATGCTATGATACAGGACAATAATCTCAGTTTGTTTAAAGCTATGATACAGGACAATAATCTCAGTTTGTTTAAAGCGATGATACAGGACAATAATCTCAGTTTGTCTAAAGCTATGATACAGGTCAATAATCTCAGTTTGTCTAAAGCTATGATACAGGACAATAATCTCAGTCTGTTAAAAGCTATGATACGGGACAATAATCTCAGTTTTGTCTAAAGCTATGATACGGGACAATAATCTCAGTTTGTCTGATGCTATGCTACAGGACAATAATCTCAGTCTGTTTAAAACTATGATACAGGACAATAATCTCAGTTTGTCTAAAGCTATGATACAGGACAATAATCTCAGTTTTGTCTAAAGCTATGATAAGGGACAATAATCTCAGTTTGTCTGATGCTATGCTACAGGACAATAATCTCAGTCTGTTTAAAACTATGATACAGGTTCAATAATCTCAGTTTGTCTGATGCTATGATACAGGACAATAATCTCAGTTTGTTGAAAGCTATGATACAGGACAATAATATGTTTGTTTAAAGCTATGATACAGGACAATAATCTCAGTTTGTCTAAAGCTATGATACAGGACAATAATCTCAGTTTGTTGAAAGCTATGATACAGGACAATAATCTCAGTTTTGTCTAAAGCTATGATACAGGACAATAATCTCAGTTTGTTTAAAGCTATGATACAGGACAATAATCTCAGTTTGTTTAAAGCGATGATACAGGACAATAATCTCAGTTTGTCTAAAGCTACGATACAGGTAAATAATCTCAGTTTGTCTAAAGCTATGATACAGGACAATAATCTCAGTCTGTTAAAAGCTATGATACGGGACAATAATCTCAGTTTGTTTAAGGCTATGATACAGGACAACAATCTCAGTTTGTCTAAAGCTATGATACGGGACAATAATCTCAGTTTGTTTAAAGCTATGATACAGGACAACAATCTCAGTTTGTCTGATGCTATGATACAGGACAATAATCTCAGTCTGTTTAAAACTATGATACAGGTTCAATAATCTCAGTTTGTCAAAAGCTATGATACAGGACAATAATCTCAGTTTGTTTAAAGCAATGATACAGGTTTAATAATCTCAATTTGTCTAAAGCTTTGATACAGTTTCAATAATCTCAGTTTATTTAAAGCTTTGATACATGTTCAATAGTCGCATATGTTTTTCCTCCTCCTCCTTGATGCTTTTCCACTCTACGCAATATCTAAATTTATTACTTTGACCCAATTTGTTTAGGAAAAAGGATCAGAAAAAAACAAAACTCACTTGACCATCCAATCCCAGGGAGCATAAAGATGCCAATCGTTGACACTGTACTCATTAAACATCTTCCTACGAAATATAGAAGGTCCTACTCTTATCACTAGATAGAGGAACATCAAACCTGCTATAAGAAGACCAAAACCCCAAACAAAGTCCTGCAATGATAAATAAAGTCAATCATATTCTCAAAATATTATACATCTGATTTTATACCACTCATTACACATCTGAGTGACATTTCTCAAATGTTGAATATATATTTCATAATAATAATAATAAAAATAATAATAATAATTGTACAGATCTTAATAGATGCATAACACCTACAGGTCTTTATGTGTGAGGAAAACGGGAAGAAATGTTATGTTAGAACTGTAGATTGAACAAGTGGAGCACATCTGGCAGTCTCACCCGCATCACGCAATTCAATATAGTAGCAGTGCTGACTTTGAAAACTACTAAAAAATAATTATTCACAAAAAACACCATTGATATAATGATACAATACTATGTTCATTGACAATAAATGACATTTGACCTTGATCATGCGACCTACGACTTGTCAGTGATACTTGATTACCCTACATCCACATTTTATAAACTATATCTACATGTATAAACTTTGAAAGTTATGACAGCAATCTAATAATTACCTCCAAAATGGCCAAAGTTCGTTGACCTTAAATGACCTTTGACTTTGGCCATGTGACCTGAAACTCGCATGACATGTTCAGTGATACTTGATTACTCTTATGTCCAAGTTTTATGAACTCTATCCATACACTTTCAGAGTTATGATGGTTATTCAAGAAATACCCCCAACATGGCCAAAGTCCATTGATCTTGGTAATGTGACCTGAAACTTGAACAGGATGTTCAGTGATACTTGATTAATCTTATGTCCAAGTTTAATGAATCAGATCCATAAACTTTCAAAGTTGTGATGGTAATTCAACAAATACCCCCAACTTGGCCAAAGTTCATTGACCTTGAATGACCTTTGACTTTGATCATGTGACCTGAAACTCACACAGGATGTTCAGTGATACTTGATTACTCTTATGTCCAAGCTTCATGAATCAGATCCATAAAATTTCAAAGTTATGATGGTAATTCAATCGATACCCCCAACATGGCCAAAGTTCATTGACCTTTGACCTTGATCATGTGACCTGAAACTCGCACAGGATGTTCAGTGATACTTGATTACTCTTATGTCCAAGTTTCATGAATCAGATCCATAAACTTTCAAAGTTGTGATGGTAATTCAATAGATACCCCCAACATTGGCCAAAGTTCATTGACCTTTGACCTTGATCATGTGACCTGAAACTCGCACAGGATGTTCAGTGATACTTGATTACTCCTATGTCCAAGTTTCATGAATCAGATCCATAAACTTTTAAAGTTATGATGGTAATTCAACAAATACCCCCAACTTGGCCAAAGTTCATTGACCCTAAATGACCTTTGACCTTGGTCATGTGACTTGAAACTCCGGCAGGATGTTTAATAATACTTGATTAAACTTATGTCCAAGTTTCATGAACTAGGTCCATATATTTTCTAAGTTATGATGACATTTCAAAAACTTAACCTTAGGTTAAGATTTTGACGATGATTCCCCCAACATGGTCTAAGTTCATTAACCCTAAAGACCTTTGACCTTGGTCATGTGACATGAAACTCAAGCAGGATATTCAGTAATACTTGATTAACCTTATGTCCAAGTTTTATGAACTGGGTCCATATTCTTTCTAAGTTATGATATCATTTCAAAAACTTAACCTTCGGTTAAGAGTTGGTGTTGACGCAGCCGCCGTCGGAAAAGCGGCGCCTATAGTCTCACTCTGCTAGGCAGGTGACTGAGACAAAAATAAAACATTAAATAGACATTATAAACTTCAAAGAATAGTAAGACATATACTGACCCTAACTTAGTTTTACCTCATCTTCTGCCTTGCCCATACATATTTTAAACCCTTTAATGCTGTTTAAGTACTAAGAGAACTCAATGTTTAAAATTAGAAATGGATATTTGACCTGCGAACACAAATCAAGCTCACTATAGCTGGTCTCTCTTAAAGTTATGTACTTTGTTGCTTTATGATTTCCTGAAACCATGGCTCAAGTATAGTGCAGAATGATATATGAAGTTAAGGTGATACTTGATGCTAGCTTATTAAAAATTGTCCCCTTCACTTTTCTTTTGCTCAAATGCTCTTTTTATCTTGATACTAAAACAGGAGTTTGCAGAACCCAAATGAATACATGTATCTTGTTTATATGCCTTGATATTGTCAATTGATTATCGATCATAAACCAAAGGATCCTTGCACACTTGCAGGTTAAAGACTGGATTGATTGAAAGAGACATGAGAAAGCAAACTTCTTGGTCGATGACAGGAAGACATGTGAAGAAGTTAAGTCTTTCTTTCATTAAATGAAAGGCCATTTTCTAATGATATGTCCTGCATACTGTCGTTTCCCTGATGGAATGGTCTTAACAAATGATTCCAAAAGGAATGAAATAAACTTTCAAACGATATAAGGTATCCATTCCCTAATAGTGAGAGATGATACAAATTATCAGCTGAACTCATATTTCCTAACTTTTTGCTATGGTGTGAGGTGCACTAAAAACAGAAATAACATTTTTGATAGATGTGGATAGACAAAACTCAAGCAATTTATACCCATACCTGAGGAAAAAGGAAAATGTATATAATACTGACATCATATAGTGTTCAATTATGAAAATACTTACGTTTATTTTCTTATTTACGAGATAACTGGATATACTCATTTGATTTGCTTGTTCATTACGATGAACCAGCACGCCGAATATACAGTACACAATTTTCCTGCGCGCGCGCTGCATCTCCCTATGAACGCACTATCCCAAGATCATCGCGCAATTTGGCGTCCATTTCCTCTCATGAGCCTGCACGCAAGACATGTTGCCACGCAAGGCGAGGGGTAGGTGGGAGGGTTCAAATGAGTATATCCAGTTATCTCGTAAATAAGAAAATAAACGTAAGTATTTTCATAATTTACTATCAATAACTGGGATATACTCATTTGATTTGCTAGACCAACACGGATTCGACGTGAAGGGAGGCATGTCTAGAAACAAAAGTGCGCAAAGAAGGGAGATTAAGACACAGGGGCCGCTGCCCTAAGAGCAGAGGAGGCAAATAAGGCCTCTCCCGAAGGAATGTCCTTTAGATAAAAGGATGTAAAAGAATTGGAAGAGCGCCAAAAGGCGGCTCTTAGAATGTCGTCCAAGGCGACGCCATTGAAGAGAGCCCAAGAAGTAGCGATACTATGAGTGTCATGGTCTCTCGGCCTAGTGTCTGAAAGGAGAGCATCATCACCAGCCGATTTGATCGCTTCAACGATCCAGCGGAAAATGGTTTCTCGTGACGCTGCCGCAAACGGCTCGCGCGACGTGACAAACAACTGGTCAGAGTTGCGAAGCGTCTTAGTTCTATCCAGGTACCATTTCAAGGCCCTGACCGGGCACCAGACTTTGTCCTCGGTAACCGAGGAAAGATCTGATAGAGGAGCTAGGAAGAACTCGATCGAACCAGAGGTGGCAGTCTGGTTCTTGGCAATAAAGGACGGTGTGGGAATCAAGCGGACTCCACGCCGTTCCACCGGATGTGACCGGGGGAAATAGTCAATCTACCTCTACCGGCTCGTTTGGAGGGTAGATATGTGGGAGATATCTATGGAGGATCTCTATGGCGTCCTGAGCCGTACTGCCTGCCGGTTGGGGGGCCGGGCTACCCGGAGGATCGGGATTGAACTCGTCCTCCGATAGGGCTTGTTCCGCCTCCAGAGGGGGGGAACCGACCCAAGTCTCCTCACCGGGCGGAGCCCCGAGGGTAGCAGGCGCCTGTGAAAGGCTCGAGCGGTGTGTGCCATGGCCGGACTCACGGGGAAGAAGCCCCAAGGTCGGCCGAGCCTGAGAACTCACGGGTGTAGCCTGAGTGGGTTCGAGAGCCGGTGATTCGTTAGAATCGCTGGCTGTGTCTCGAGGTGTCGGATGGCCGATGTCCGCTTGTGAAGCAGACGAGCCCGGGGGTAGCAACCCACAGTGCACGAAAGCGCTCTGGAGCAACTTAAGAAGTTGCGAGGCCTGGCCATCTGTAGAAGAGTTAGAAGGCGGGCCACCCGATGGAACGGGGCTTACGGCCGCGGATTTCTTCTTCTTCTTTGGCGGCTCCGGTGGAGGAGCAGAAGAAGGGGCAGGAGGCTGTGCGGGTCTTGATCTCTTCGTCTTAGCTCTCCCACGGGGAGCACTCGTTGACCGAGAAGAACGATTCGCAGAATCTGACAGAGTCAGGTTAAATCTAGAGTCCGACGGGGTCGGGCTATGCTGTCTCCTGCGACTAGGGGCTGATAGCCCTTTGCCGATGCTCCCCTGGGGAGTCTGAAACGGCATCGAGCCTAGTCTCTTGTGCCGGGCGGAGAGGCTGCTCTCCCCCCGGTCTTTGGGTGACCCGATAGCCGGTGGGTCCGGTAGCCCTAGAGGAGTCGGCGTTTTCTGAGCTAGTACGACGCTCCCCGAAAATGGTTCAGGCTCCGGCGCGGAGACCTGGGCTATCACTTTGCGGGCACGTGGTCGCGGATCCACGGTTCCACCCTTCTTAATTGGGGGACGTGGACGCGCATCCACGGCTCCACAGTCAGACCGCAGGTCCCTATGCTAATGAGCAAAAAGGCCAGATTCATCCAAATCATCTCGTGGCTGAATCCTCTTCCTTGCAAAATCTCGTGATTCGTGTGATTTTCTTTCTCTAAGAATTTACCTGTTTTAACCTCAAGTCAAATGAAATATTATTGCACCATCAGATAGAGTAAATGTTACTCTTTCATATTGGTCATTTATTTTGTATACAATATTTTGTTAAGTAAGTGAATTTCTGGCCTGAAAATGTGCCTCAAAACTGAATTTTCTTCCTCTGTTTTCTTTTGCAAATTGTGCAAAACTTTTTATTTTGAGCCTCAATGATATCTATATCACCATAAAGCTGAACTTCTGTACTTTCTCACAATGCCACTCTTGATATGCAGCACCTTTTAATCGGGTCAAGATCACACTTTTCCCACCAAGGTACAAGACGAGATTTCTGAAATTTTGTACTTGCATGAAATCCAGAGTTCTGATTGGCTTTATAAGGTTCACAGATTAACAGGCGCGGTGTATTTGAGGAGATTACCACATGGGATGTGTGACCTTCCCATGAACCCAGGCACTGGAACCGTTGGAATTTGCAGTGTGAGGTCTATTTGACCAATCAGAGTGCAGTATTCTTGTTTTCAAGCTGCTTTATGTACTTGGCAAATGAAAAGTGTGATCTTGACCCGATTAAACCAAGTCTTATTTTGAAACCTATATCATTTTAAAGCATACATATTCAGCTTTATCATGATCTAAAAATCATTTGGGCTTAAACAAAAATAAAGTGTGAAAATAGCAGCTTTTGTCAGGTGAAAATAATTATCTTGTAGCATATTTTAGATCAAAATTTTAACCTATATTACAAAATCTTTGAATAAATTCAAACACATGACCTGAAAGAATGATTCTTCTTCTTTAAAATGATACCAAATTCATGAAATTCGATGCACAATTGGAGCAGCAATGACCGAATGAAAAGAGGTGTTTTGGTCCGCATCAAGTTCATTAAATATGCATAACATCTCAAGTCATGAATATCACTTGGATGAAGAAGCCACTTTCTTGGGACCTGCCGTCTGACTGTCCACCCCCATGGGCACGTGAACTCGGATCCACGGTTCCACCCTTCTTAGAACCCACGAGGGAACTTTCTCCGTTTCCACTTTCTACGTTACCACTGATGGGGAACAAAACCCCAGTGTTGGACACCTGTTCAGCGGCCATTTCGAGCTCTTCTAGGGAGGAATCCGAGAAGCTCATGCTCATGTAGATGTAAATCTAATAGCGAGTAGAAAGAGAAAAAAAAACCCAGAGAGGATGGGGGTAGGGGGGTGAAAAAACCCCAACCCCAGAAGTCAAAGGACTTAAAAAAACGAACAGTGAGAATTACAATAATATAATATCTCTAACGGATAAGTACACGCAGTACTATCCCAGTAAAAGGGAACAGTAATAATTAAAGAATTATTATGAGAAACTCCTCCCTATAAATATATATCTATAATTGTTTGTATGAGAAAACACAACAAGAAGACTGCTTCTGCTAAGTTCCTAAGGAAAAAAGGGAAGAAGCACCTAAAAGAAAAAACACAAAGTTTTTTTTTTTTTTTTTGACAAGAGGTCGAAAAAAAATTATTTAAGTATCCGGAACCGGTAGCTGATCTGAAAAATGGAAAGAAGAAACTGAAGCTTGCTTTCCTGAAAAAAGGAAGACCAGAAGAAAATTAGCGAGGTGGAAACGCTAACAAGAACAGCTTCCTAAAAGAGTAAAATTCTTGTGAAGGAAAAAAACCTTTCAAGACAAAGTCTAAGGAAAGATTTTTTTTATTTTTTTTAAAAATTAATTAATTAAAAAAATTAATTAATTAATTCAAATAATTCATAGAATCACAAGAACAAAGGATACAATAGTTGATTGAGAACAAAGGAGACAATCAACTAACTCGAGACAAGAACAATAGTAGTTGAAACGAGATTAAGTAAATACGACGCTCCTTTCTGTGGAAGAGAAATAAATTCAAGGAAATTCAAGACGGATGCGAAGAAGCGAGAAGTCAGAGAATTAAAATGAATATATAAAGAATAAAGGAGCACGAACTCAACGCCCGCGACACGCAGGAAGGCGCGGAGCTGCGGGGTGGGGATGCGAAGCAACCCGCCTGCGAGAAAACGTATCTTATGTTTTAGACTCACAAGAAAGCAGAACAAAATACGTGAAAATAATATCACGGAGAGCTCCGCGCGATGGGATATGCTTAAAACAACCTTAAAAGGAAAAATAAGATTGAAATAAGGGATAGAATGCACTCGTATAGAAACCAAAATGTAAAACAAGATTGCGTTTTTGAGAGTGTACTTAGCTTTACGTCTGTACTCGACTGCAGGCGAAAGTAAAAGAGGAAATGGACGCCAAATTGCACGATGATCTTGGGATAGTGCGTTCATAGGGAGATGCAGCGCGCGCGCAGGAAAATTGTGTACTGTATATTCGGCGTGCTGGTTCATCGTAATGAACAAGCAAATCAAATGAGTATATCCCAGTTATTGATGGTAAATAAATCAAACTTAACACTTAAATGTAGGAGAATAACAATGAAAGTAATCAGAGGCATGGATGGCAGCCATCGCTCACGATTACTAGACTTACCTGATTGATAAGGAAATTAAGACTTAGAGCAGATCCAATTCCAAGTAAAAAGATGACCAATGAAATCAACACTGTTGAGAGTTTCCTGTTTACTGAAAAAATATAAAATAACAATACACCACATACATTACAAATACAAACATGGTGCAGTTGATTGCAAAATTGTGACATTAAGAAAACCTCTAGAGAGGAAGAAGAGTAGGGATAACATAACAGATTGGAGATCCTTAATCAATGAACATTTTTTTTACTTTCTTGCTGAATAACTATGATAAAATATTTTTTCATCCCTGGATGACTTTAAAGGGCAAATCCTGGTTGAAAGAAAAATTAATTGAGCGAAAATACCAAAAATCTTATAACAAATAATAATTGACTATCAAAGTTTAGCAATTTTGTGAAAACATATTTTTCTTTTTTTTGTTATTAAATGAAATCATTATTATTCTATATTGTCATGAAAGTGTGCACATCTCCCTTCTCACAAAAAATAAGTTGTAGCAATGATTGTCTTACACTAATCAGTAGTCAATCTACATTGTAATTGTTTTCACTCTTGGAGAACAAATTTTGAATTAATAAATGTTTGACATTTCAAATACGAAATAATAAGTGTGGATATCACATCATCAGCTGACTCATAGTATATTCATGAAGACTTGCATAAAATTGTTTCACCAAAATAATGCAAAATTTTGAAAATGTCATGACATAATTGTCTAATTTCTATGAAATTTCCAGCATGTTGTTGTCTTTTTTGTACCTCATTTGTTTGAATCATAATAATTTCAGCATGGAGTGCCCTTGTAAACTAAAAGAGAATGATGTAAAAAAAAAAATTAACAAGTGGAACGCCTCTGGCAGTCTTGCCTGCATTATGCGATTCAATATAGCAGCAGAGCTGACTATGAAAACAGCCATTGAATAATAATTCACAAAAGAAAACAACTATATGATAATAAAATACTATGTCCATTGACCCAACATGACCTTTGAACATGATAATGTGACCCAAGGCTTGTGCAAAACAAACTTGATAACCCTTATATCTATGTTTCATGAACTACGTGTGTGGATCCATATACTTTCTAATTATGATGCCAATTCAACAAATACCCCCAACATGGCCAAAGTTCATTGACCTTAAATGACTTTTGATCTTGGTCATGTGACCTGAAACGCACACAGGATATTCAGAGAAACATGGTTATGCTTGTGTCCAAGTTTCATGAACTAGAGCCATAAACTTTTAAAGTTGTGATGACAATTCCACAAATACCCCCAACATTATTAAAGTTTGTTGACCCTAAATGACCTTGACCTTGGTCATGTGATCTGAAACTCGCACAGGATGTTCAGGGATACTTATTTGCTCTTTTGTCTAAGTTTCAACATCTACATGTAAATCCATAAAATATCAAAATTATGATGACAATTCCACAAAAAACCCCAACATGGTCAGAATTTGTTGACCCTTAGTGACCTTTGACCTTGGTGACCTGAAAACTCAGGCAGGATGTTCAATGATACTTGATTACCCTTATGTCCAAGTTTCATGAAATAAGTCCATATACATGTACTTTCTAAGTTATGATGACATTTCAAAAACTTAATCTTGGTTGAGATTTCAATGTTGACAACGCCGCCGCCGTTGGAAAAGCAGCACCTATAGTCTTGCTCTGCTATGCAGACAAGACAAAAATTCATGAAACTGAAGAACATTCTACAGAGGTATGTACTATTATCAAAATTATGTGATATCAAAGAATTATTGATATGATAATGGTTTTCTGATTATGTTGATAATGTATATCGCGGTATATGCCCAAAATATTGTCAATTATAAAATCTTTAAAGCCAAAGGTCAAGTCCACCTCATAAAAATGGTGATTTGAATTAATAGAGGAAAATCAGACAAGCATAATGCTGAAAATTTCATCAAAATCGGATGTAAAATAAGAAAAATATGACATTTTAAAGTTTCGCCTATTTTTTCACAAAATAGTTATATGCACAATTTTAGTCACATGCGAACGAGAGAATCAATGATGTCCCTCACTCACTATTTCTTTTGTTTTTTATTGTTCGAATTAAACATTATTTCACTTTTCGCAGATTTGACAATAAGGACCAACTTGACTGAACCATAAAATGTTAAGCATTGGTAATTCAACATGTTCAGGGAGAAATAAAACTTTGTTTCACAGGATAATGAGAAAATTAGAATATATCATATTTCATATAATAAAATATAAAAAAATAGTGAGTGAGTGATGTCATCAGTTCCCTCATTTGCATACCGACCGGGATGTGCATGAAAATGTTTTGTGAAATTGAGCGAAACTTTAAAATGTCATAACTTTCTTATTTTGCATCCAATTTTGATGAAATTTTCAGTGTTATGCTTGTTGGATTTTTCTCTTTTTGTTCAAATCAAATTTTTGTTGGGGTAGACTTGTCCTTTAAATAGTCAATCACTATTTTATTAACCACAAAAGCTAGCTGCTCTGTTTTGCTAAACCTATATGTACATGTACTCAGAACTTCATAAAATAGTACCCAAATGCCCATTTTAATGGACAAGCACCAATGGTACTTGTAAAAGTCTTACTTTCCCTGCTCTCAAGGAATTGCAACTCAAAATATTGAAATGAATTTTCAGACTCAGCAATGAAATATTGTGTTAGTGGTAATATATTCCTGGCGATAATTTAATGTCTACTTTGAAATTGAATCAAATATTGACCAGCACTACGATGTGCCTGGATGCACACTTTATTTACACTTTATTTTAGAATACAATATTTCTTTGAAGCTTGGCCCAATTCATGACGAAATACCTCCATTTGATGACACTATACCCCATTTTTTCTCAATGAATTCTCTTCTCCGAATACGAAAACCATACTGCCACAGGCATGCAATGTAATTATCAAAACACCTGTTTCTTGACCTCGGTCCGAAGATAACACAACAGCCCGAGTGCGGTCCGAGAAAACATGTCGCCATTTTTTATTCACTTACTTTCCTTATTTCGAGGTTGATTTCTTCGTTCGAAATTGAAAATGGTCTAGCATTGAATTTCTGAATACAATATGCCTTTGAAAACATGATTAAATATCGAATACAATAATTTAATTCCGAAGGTCCTTCTACAGGCAGAGAAGACTTACGTAATACACAGCTGTTGTTTATCATTTCGTCCTTGGCTCAACGCTCATAATCTGGCCTGTGGGGATTACCTGGCCAAGCGGGGTTGATCAGGCGGGTGTTTCATAAAGCTGTTCGTGAGTTAAGAGCGACTGCATGGTGATCATGTCTTGCGGTAAATGGTACAAACCATTGGCGATGATCACCAGTCGTTGTTAAAGTCGCTCTTAACTTACGAACAGCTTTATGAAACGACCCCCAGGGCTTGGAAATGATGTTTTAGATTTTCAAATGCAAAATGGGGTGAAATACCGCAGTTTGCCATCTGATCTGCGGTCCGTTTTCAAACGGGGGTAAGACGTAATGTAGAGTACAAATATCAATCATAAAATAGCCTTAAAAACGGACATACTGAACGCTAGAGCAAAACATATAATAGAACCGTAACCAGACAATGGACGCTAAATGGCAAGCCGTGATTGGCTGTCAAGCAAACAAGTTAGGCTTGGTACCAGCCGTATATTGAAGCAAAGCAACTAAAATAATGCAAGGGTTCTTACAAACTCCTTCTGGCGGCACGGAATTGGGTCTGTTAGCTGGATATACCCTGCCTCGAGCATGCGCAAATGAGTGAAACTCCTTGCTCGGCTGAGCACCTTAAACCAAGATGAACAGTATTGTTCAGCACATGCTTGGTTGCTCAGCAAGCGGTAAGCAATAACCAAACTACTACCACCGTCTGTCGCAGTACTAGCGGTATGTTTTCTGCATGCTCGCAGAGGGGAGTTGTGAACACGTGCAAATTCGACAATTTCGGATAGAGGCGGGTACATGTTGGCTAATGCAGTCTGCTAAACGTTGGGTTGTACACCCTATGTACCGAGCTTCACATCGGCACTTAGCCTCGTAAATAACATTACTACAGTGAGAGATAGGGAGCACGTCCTTTCGAATAGACGAGATCATTCTGTGTGTGGTAAATACCACACGCGCTTCAACGCTAGAGAAGGCACTAGATATTGCTTTCCTAATTTGCATTTCAAACGTTTGGGAAGCTTTCCCTCGCCACAAAAGTTTGAGATGCAAATTAGGAAAGCCAATCACAGCTCGTCATTTAGCGTCCATTGTCTGGTTACGGTTCTATTATATGTTGTTTTGCTCTAGCGTTTTAGTCATTCAAGCGATTTTGCTCTGATGAGTGCATGTCGAAAAGCTTCAGTACACTGTACAGGTATGTCCGTTTTTAAGGCTATTTTATGATTTTGCAGTACCAAACACTTATTTACATATCAATCAATCACAAAAAGTCAATGACCAATCAAGAACATAATTAAATGGAGGAACCACGTGACTTCGTCCAAGCATGTAGCTAACATTTTTCGCTCTGATCAAAACCCAACAAAGTGTTTTAATTTGAAGCCTTTTCTACGTATTTCGTGAAAATTCTTACAGTGTGATAGTTACAGGATAAAGATGGATAGGAAGAAGAACCAATTATCACCTGGAAAGGACAAAAACCCGAGTTCAAAGAAACCCAAGATAGACGAGAACACATGTGACGAGGCAGGCACGAGTGCAGCGGCCTCCAAGGGTTCGCGATCGTCTGCCCCGACCCTGGCCCCGGCGTGGTTCACAGAATACATGGTTAGCTTTGAATCTCGAATGGAAAACGTCATTGCCAATCAGGTATCCGAACTAACTGCTAGGGTGAGTGAACATGAAGAAAAGTTGACCTCCTGTGCTATGCTTATCTCAGATCTTGAAAAGCAAGTAGACAAGCTGAAATCTGTCAATGTCGATTTGGCGCAAAAAATGGATGATTTGGAGAACAGAGCCCGCAGGAACAATTTGGTATTTTATGGCGTACCTGAGGTATTTGATTCCCCAACCCTTTCTGTAGTGAATGAGGTGTTTTCCTTCGCTGGACTAGAACCTAAGGATCTCGGAATAGAGCGGTGTCATTGTACCCCAACCAGCACCACGTCTAGCAGACAGGCTTTGGATGAGAAACCAAGGATGATTCACATCTGCTTTTCTTCGTTCCAAACAAAGGAGATGGTTCGTCAGAAGTGCGTCAAAGTGTTCAAGTCTACAAAATTCAAGGGAAGGAAGTTGTTTGTCTCTGACGACTACTCCAAGAAAGTCATTCAGCAACGAAAAAACAAGAGAGATGAGTTTCAGAGTCTCAAAGATCAGGGTAAGAGACCCTTCTTTCTCTTTCCCGCCAGACTGGCTTACAAGGATGGTACAGGAAAACTCCACATCGTCTAATATCACTCAAACTTTATGAAAACTGGTTTCAAGTTTTCCATGTTATATATTGTCTCTGTATGCTTTTGCTTTTTGTAATTTGTTGAAAGTGTTGTGTCTTTTTACAACTTACATATACTGAAGTGCCTTTAATTTGTTGGCTGTTGATCAGGTATTTGAAATACACACTTTGTTGGGTTTGGATCCAAATTCTATTGGTTATATGTACATGTATACATGTATGTCGAGGTCTGCAATTCTGAGTAGAGCTGGGGATGATTTGAAGCTCTACTCTCCAACTTTTGCTTTTGTGATCCCACTTTTACTTTTAGCAACAATCATTTTGATTTTTTGGGGGCTTTTTTTGCTTATTTTTATTTTTTCATGCTTTTTTATGCATTGTAGATTGCTTGTACATGTATATTCATATCAGTATCTTGAAAGACAATTTTTTCTTTGTGTAAATGTATGTATTGTATGGTGGCGGTTTTCCTTTTTAATTCTGGTTTTGGGGTGCAGATGTATTTTAGAAGTTCCATGCACATAAAGCTTCATTCATTTAATTGCAGAGGGTTGCAAGATTATTTCAAGAGGAAAAAAATATTTCACTATATGCGATCCCTTAAAACAGATATTTTATTTTTACAAGAAACCCACTCGGAATTAAATGATGAAAAAGTATGGAAAACCCAATGGGGTGAATTTGCCTTTTTCGCCAGTTTTACGTCGAACAGTAGGGGTGTTGCAATTCTTTTTAGAAAGTCCTTGAACATCAAAGTAAAATCCATTACTAAAGATCCAGGGGGAAGATTTTTGATAGTAAGTGCAACATTAAATGATCTCCCGGTTACTCTTGCAAATATATATGGTCCCAACAACGATGACCCTGATTTTTTACTTAAAGTTTTTGCAGAAATTGACAAGTTTGACAATGAATTTACTATAGTTGGAGGAGATTTCAATGCAGTAATCAGTGATCTTGATTATCAGGGTTCTAGAGAACACCACTCCAATATTAAAACCAGTGAGATTTTGAAAGTATTGATTGAGGAATATGGTCTCTGTGATGTGTGGAGATCCTTCCACCCTGAATTGAAAAAGTATACCAGACATCAGAAATTTCCTCGGGTGCTATCTAGGTTAGATTTTATTTTGGTTTCAAATAACTTTTTGGAAAATTGTAAAAAATCAAAAATTTTGCCTGGAATCCAATCAGACCATTCTGTCGTTTTAGTTGAATTTATTGATAACCAACCACTAAAAGGTAAGGGTTATTGGAAACTTAATACTCATTATTTATATCATGATAATGATTTTATTGATCTCATAAAAGACAAAATCAAGGAATTTAAAATCATCCATCTGAATTCTCAGTGCAATGACAATATACTTTGGGACTCCTTTAAATGCTTCATTACAGGTATTTGTATTGAGTATTCAGCCCGGAAGAAAAAAGAAAGAAATCTAGAGAAAAGTCAGTTATTAACAGAAATCAATAGAATAAAAATGTTGTTACCTTCGAGCAACACCCCTACACCTGATGACCCCCTATTTTTACAGTTAGAGGAACTTGAAGCAAAACTTGACAAAATTTATGAATTTGAAACTAAAGGTTTGATAACTAGGTCTAGAATCAGGTGGTTAGAGGAAGGTGAGAGGAGCAGTAAATATTTTTGTAATTTGGAAAATAGAGCTTGGCAGAGGAAGAATATTACTAAACTTAAAGATAACCAAGGCACTTTGATAACAAATTCCAATATCATCTTGAAAAATATCCATGATTTTTATGCCCATTTATATTCAACACCAGATGTTAATTCAATTCCTGTTGATGATAGTGGTCGTAATAATGCAGTTTTTGACAACATCACTATTCCGCAATTATCTGAAGATGATAAACAATTTTTTGAGACTCCTTTCTCCAGGAATGAAATATATGAAGCTGTCAAATCAATGAAAATAAATAAAGCCCCAGGTTTAGATGGGCTCCCTGCTGAGTTTTACTTAGTTTTTTGGAATGATATTTGTGATATGTTAATAAAATCTTTTAATTATTCCTTGCAAAACGGTTTTATGTCCTTATCTCAGAGAAATGGTATTATTGCTCTTCTGCCTAAAAAAGATAGAGATCCTTTGTTAATAAAAAATTATCGACCTATTACTCTTCTGACCACAGATTACAAAATATTTGCCAAGTGTCTAGCTACCAGAGTAAAGCGTTGTTTGCATACCCTTATTCATCCTGACCAGTCTGGTTTTATGAAAGGTCGAAATATCGGCCATAATATTCGTTTAATTTTAGATATTATTGAATATACTGACTTTAAAAATATTCCAGGTGCAATTTTGTTACTCGATATTGAGAAGGCCTTTGACAGCGTTTCTCATAGCTTTCTATTTCAAACTTTGAAAAAATTTAATTTCGGTGAAAATTTTATTAACATTGTTAAGACCTTGTACTCCTCCCGTTTAAGTTATGTCTTGAATAATGGATATTTAACGGAACGTATATCTATGAAGAGAGGTATTTTTCAAGGTTGCCCGATTTCTCCATACCTGTTCTTATTAGTTATTGAAATATTGGCCATTTCCATACGTCAAAATGAACAAATCAAAGGGATTCCATTAGACAATAACATTGAAGCTAAGATTTCTATGTTTGCAGATGATTCAGTTTGCTTTTTAAATGGATCTAGTAACTCGTTTTCTCAACTTTTTAAGTTGTTATACAATTTTGGGAAGCATTCTGGATGTAAAATAAATTTATGCAAAACTGAAGCAATTTGGATTGGTTCAAAAAAAGGAAGCCAAGTTTTCCCTTACACCAACCAGGGCATATCTTGGAAAACATCTCAATTTAAATGTCTTGGAGTAAATTTTTCTTTGAATTTGAGCCTACTTTATTGTTTAAATTACAAAGAAAGGTTGAAAAAAATGGAACTTACAATATCATGCTGGAAAATGAGAAATCTTTCTTTAATAGGAAGGATTTGTGTAATTAAAGCTCTTGTGCTTCCACAATTGATCTATTTATTTTCAGTCCTTTGTATTAAAATACCTCGCTCCTTTTTTAACCAGTTGAATAGCACGTTTTACAAGTTTATCTGGAGTGGGGGTAAAGATAGGGTCCAAAGAATTAATGTTTGTAATGATTATAAAAATGCTGGTCTAAAAATGATTGACCCCTTAAAATTTGCCATTGCCCAGAAGATGACATGGGTCAAATATCTTCTTGATGATACTTTTGATGCTTCTTGGAAATATATTGAACTATCGTTTTTGAAAGATTTAAATCAAGATACCTCATTTTTGTGGAAATGTTATGCCCCAGAATGTGTATTGAACGCCTTGGGCAATGCACAGTTAGCTGATTCTTTGCGTTCATGGTATTTATATCGAGAGGAAGCTGCTAAAGAATTTTACGGCTTCAATTTCTCAGAATTGAGTGCATGTCAATCTTTGTGGTTTAATAAATCAATTCGATCTAAATCCAAACCTTTTTTCTTTTATGATGTATGGTATGATAAAGGTATTTGTACCATTGCCGATTTGTTTAATCCACCCCTCCCTGGTCACAAACTTTTTGAAGAATTGGTATTAGATTTTGACATCCCCTCTTTAGATAGAAGGAAATTTAATTTTTTAATGAAAAATATTCCAGAAGAATGGATGGAGAATTTCGATGTTGATATTGTTGGCGTTCACGACACCATTGTTGTAAACCTATTAAATTACAAAAAAATTCCTAAGAATGTGTACAATGTACTTCTTGGCTCTTATACTCCAGCCAAGAGATATGCTTTTTGGAGCAACAATTTATTGCTCCCTGTTAACATCAACTGGCAACAGGTTCATTTGAATAATTTCTTTTGTTCTCTTGATACTAAATTAAGATCCTTTTACTTTAAAATTTTTCACAAAGCCATTGCTTTAAATAAATTTCTTTTCCAGATCAAACGAAAAGACTCTCCTAATTGCTCCATGTGTGGAAAAGAAGAGGAAACACTAATACATTTGTTCTGCGAATGTGAAAAAGTCACATCTCTTTGGCACGCTCTTGAGATTGTAATCACACAGAAAACAGGTTCTCGCATTTCTATAACTAATTATGAAAAAATGTTTGGTATATGTAGTGATAAATTTGTTTCATATTTGTTTTTACTATTGAAGTATCATATTTATTCTTGCAAATTTAGAAACGAGCTCCCAAACTTTGTCATGTATAAATCTTATGTTAAGAAACAAAAAGAGTTAGAATATTTGGCAGCAAAAAAAAGCAATAAGTTACCTAGTCATTTTAAGAAATGGCGTTTCGATATCTAGGTGTTTTATAATTCTGAGCATTTAGTGCCATTTTATGTGTAACTCTGAAACTCTTCCTTTCCCTTTATTTTATTTTATGTATACATGTTATTTGCACTCCATGTTTGCACTTTTCTTGCCAATTTTTTTGTTAATTTCTGTCCTCTTGATACTTGTGCTGTTATGGCTGACCTCTGTAACCTAATACAACCATTTTAACTCGACACTTTGTTTACTATTCTACCGCCACTGTTAACATGTGCGATGACCCCGGAATGAAAATAGGTCAAATTTTTCTTGGCTTTTCTCACGCTCAGCTTTTATTTTGACCACGTGCAATTCTCCGGCTGGAATGGGCGGGATTGGGGGGGGGGGAATGATCTTTGAGTGTGGAGTTTCTTACAGTGTGTGATGGAAGGGGGGGGGGGGTGCGAGTGTCAGTGTGAGGATACAAACTTTATAAAGGGTATGTCTATGATTCGAGGCGAGGGGGAACGTGTGAGAGAGTTAGAGGGCGGCTGGTCGTCTCCTCCCTCACTTCTGCCCTTTCCAGCCTGAGTAGGTTTTTGTTTTAATGCTTTGCATCATGGTCTTTCTTAATTATTTTTTAATAACTTTGCCAAAGTTTGTTGCTGATTGGTTTTCATTCTAGGGGTTCTTGCTCATGTAAAAATATGATATTGTTTTAATGAAATGATATACATGTACTCCGCTTTCTCCTTGTTGATTTTTTTTTTTTTCTTTTCCGATCACTCCAATCCCTTGTATATATTTTGATTGATTTTTGATTTTTTTTGTAACTTTTATAGTGGAATTTGATGTAAATGATTTGTATGTTGAAGATTTATCAATAAAAACATAAATAAAAAAAAAAAAAGAACATAATTAAATTCACATACTATAGGTTTTCCCGTCCAATTTTGTCAAAATTTCAACCGATTTAATGATGTAATAATTCAATTTGCAACTAATTTGAATGACCTATGAGATCAGCATTTAAATATCCAAATACTTAATTCAATTTGATTCTATTGACACGCGATTTCATGGTTATCTCATTGAAACATGTCTAAAGCACGATCAAATTAAAATAGCTGAAGAAGTGTTTTCAAATTCGCACCGGTACCTTCCTTGTGAACGTTTATGATTTCAAAATCATTAATATGCAATCACTTATAGGATATGGACAGTGTTTTTCGTTGTTGCTGTTGCTGTTTACTTCATTTAAATAATTATGGAAATGGGTTTTACTTCAAATTGGATGTTTAAAATTTAACTGAAATGTATCATCCATCTGACAAACCATCATCGGAACAACAACTTGTTTTTGTTCCACTTTCAATACCATGTTTCTCATCCCTTCCCAAAAGCGATATAAATTACAATTATGTAAAATAAAAAAGAACAAGATGATGAAGAGAAAATACCTGCCATTGGCATAGGTCATCCACCCACTCACTGGCGGATCCAGGGGGGTGGGGGCACAGCCGACTCGTGCCCCTCCCCTTTTTAGAGGCACAATTAATTTTATTTTCGTGGACAAAATACCCTTATTCTTTGGTTAAAAAACATTTTTTTTTGCTAGTTAAATTCCTCTGAAAAATGTGCCCCCCTCTTTTGGGAAATCCTGGATCCGCCCCTGCACCCACTCATCAATCACTAAAAGAATAAGTGTTTACAACCATATCATATAAGTGTTACATGTCAGGGTTGTTGATTTTTTTTTATTTAAAAAAAAAAATAAAAAAAATCAGATTTTTTTTATTTAAATCGGATTTTTATGATTTAAATCAGATTTTTTTTTTTTTTTTCCAACGAAAAATAATGGTCACACTTAACACGTTTTAAACTATATTTAAACTGTTTTACACCAATAATAGTGGTCAAGTAGTCTTTTGAACATTGTGTATTGTACTATTTGACACAATAATCCACTTATATACAGGTAATTTTTTTTATTTTTTTATTCATTTATTTGCATTATAGAGAGGGACATTTTATGGAAGCCCAAGTAATGTTATGTATTATGTATACATTTAAACTCTTGAAATTTTTATATCAGTCAGTTCAAAACATCTGAAGTGTTACTCCAATGCATGAAGTACTCAAAGAACTTGAGAATTTCCGACAAAATTGACATTATTAAAGGCCTGTTAGGGTTCCTATACTGCCCTTGGAAATTCTAGCTGGGAATATTTCCTAGAATTATCACATGGGGGATTTTAGCTAGGAATATTTCCTAGAACTATCACATGGGGGACTTCCCAACTAACAGCTGGTAATAGCTAATAAACAAAGGGTTTTGCAGCTTTTGTGATGCATGAATAAGCATCATGTCTGGAAGAAAATCAGACCCCATTTGGTACTTTTTTGAGAAACTGCCATCAAAATCTGCAACTGGATGCAGAGCAAAGTGCAAACTATGTGGTTTTG
Organism: Lytechinus pictus; assembly: GCF_037042905.1. Lineage (NCBI taxonomy): Eukaryota > Metazoa > Echinodermata > Echinoidea > Temnopleuroida > Toxopneustidae > Lytechinus > Lytechinus pictus. The sequence goes on along the minus strand of NC_087245.1, from coordinate 216,228 downwards.
AGTTGATGGGGATTGTGAAGCGGATGAAAACACACCATGAAAAGTGCAACAATGATCGACTGGATGTTGCCCAAGATGACCATCAGCATCTTCAGCATACACAAGGTAAATTCTTTCTCTTGGTTTGTTAGCTCATCTGAGTTGAAGGCTGGAGTAAACTTTTTACATTTTCTTTCCTTATCCAAGTTGTGGACTTTGAGCACCTTTGTAGATTGAAGATTTAACAGTTTGGTGTACATACAGAGAGTTATTTATCATTACTTCGTTAGAAACTTGTTGTTTTCATCAGTTTTGCTTGTTTTACAATTTGAAAATAAAACAGTGGTGTTAAATCAGACTCCATGAGGGTGTATCATTCTTTTAAAGTATCTCTAAAGCATGTGGAACAGAAATGAAAATGATTACATTGAAAGTATCTGTTAAGAAGAGAAAATAGAGAAAACTAATTTTTTAAATAAAAGTTGATTTAAATCAGTGATTTTTTTGAAAAAAATCAAGTGATTTAAATCATGATTTAAATCGACATGATTTAAATCAAACAACCCTGTTTCATGTATAAAGTCTTTATCATACATAATGGAATAAAATTATTTTAACTGAAAAGGTCAGAAAAAATAGAAAGATAGGGCAAAGTTTGAAAAAAAATTGTATAACGTAATTAAAAAAATGAACACAGAAACACACTATCTAAATTTGGACGTTTAAAGTGCAATTATGTGTGCCGATCAATGAAATTGAAAATGGTATTTTAGGCGAAATTAAATGATCAGTTTGTCCTTGCGAAATTAAATGACACCTTTGGGCCATTAATTTGAAAGAATTTCTCTCTAAATTGAATTTCTACAAAATTCAAAGGAATGATATAGAACGGAATTGAATGCAAAATAAATGAAAATGAACCATGTGTGCAGAGGGTGGACGAAATATTTCAAATTTGAACGTCCTTTCATCAATTTAAATGCAACTCTGACGAAATTGGACGGGAAAACCTATATTTAACAGGCCTGCTATTAACCAAACAGAATCATTCATACATGTATATTTTTAAGCACGCCTGCTCTTAACCAAACAAAATCACTCATATTCATCAGGCTTGCAATTAACCAAACATAATAACTCACATGTAAACTGTTCAACAGGCCTGCCATTAAGCAAACAGAATTATTCTTTCAAATTGCCATTACTCACCAATCTTAGTGTTACGAGTCTCTGGATAGCTAAGAGGGATAATTCATGAATATACTCACATCCAAAATCTTCCACGACCTTGACAAGTAGTTCAACATTAGCTGTAAGAGAGCTTAGGCCAGCAAAAACAATGGATATGAAGAAGATAACACAGACAAAACGACCTCCTCTCCCAATCTCATTGAAAAATATTGGAAACCTGTGGAGATATTCAAAATTGAGTTCCAATTACAAAACAAAATGGGATTCTTTTTTGCATCAAAGAATGTATTAGCAAAAATAAGTTCTCAGAAAGAAAAATCCATACTTGTAAACTGGGTTCCAAAAGAAACTGATCAAAGTTTTTCAAGGGCACTGCACAAAATCCAACCAGTCAAAATGAACTATATTTTAAACAGAAATGATTGTTTATTAACCTTTACTATTAAAGCACATGTCAATAATCAAGAGATTGGTTCAATCACAGAGAGGCTCTAGACCCTTATATCAATTTGTTTCTGAACCAAAAGTCATAAAATGGAAAATGAAAGGCCAAAGATGTTTTCATGTATACCTAGGCCATTAACAACCTCTTTCTCTTACAAAGAAAAGGTTCCACAACCAAGATAAACAGAAAAGGAAAATAATTTTATGTTATTTTCTGAATATCATAGCAAAATAACAAACTGATCTGTGCTTGCTCACTTCACTCGCTTACAATTTTAATGAAAATTGTGCCCCTTCTGTCATGATCTAAAAGCTCTTCACATGCCATATATCCCTACACAAGAATTGTTGATTCAGGTAACTTCCTGTGTTGTTGAGTAATTTTTTTTCTAATCATTAAAGTGTGGCAGAAATCTTGGAGTAAATTTTTTTTATTGATATATGCAATAATGAAATGTACCTAATGAAAAGATCTTACATGTAAGTCAATCCTGTGCCGTAAAAAATAAAATCACTTCAAATACATGCCATAAAATGTTTAAAACTGCATGTAATTCATTGTGTACATATTCCACTGTGGTAACACAGCTCAAAAATATGTAATGAACACATAATTATTATATATGGCCTGAAAAAGAATGTTCTTTCAAATAATTTGATACTTTATTGTGGTACATGTCTGAGTTAACGCTTGAATGATCAGGAGGTATTCTTTGCAGTGATGTAAATTTTGATCTGTGCCATAAATGAATCCAAATATGACTGCCATAAATGAATCCAAATATCAATGTCAAAATCCTACATGTCCAAGGGTTGCATTAAAATCCATTTCAAAATACTTTTTCAATAATTTACTTTATAATTTTAATAAACATTTCTTAGTATCAATTCTCATCTTAATTTCAATGAAAAGGGATTTGCAAATATGTTTATTAACTCACATAAGATTATGGCATTGGTAAGTGGGGTTCTTTCATTCCAGTCATACCTTACCTTGGCGCAAATTTACATCAAATTTACATCAATTTACAGCAAAGAATACCTAGTGATTATCCAAGCATGAAGATATAACACATGAATATGGTATCAAATTATTTGGGAGAAGATATTTTTTTTTCTTCTTTTCTTCGATGCACCTTTTTTGCAAAATCTGACCCTGCACTTGATGACATCGATCGAACACCGATTTTATAAAATCGATTTGACTCAGGCTTACTTATCAGGTCGAAAGAATCGTATATCCTGCGGTGAATAGCGGCAGAACTCGCTACTTTGTCAATGAGGCCTGCCTCGGCGCCCTGGCCATGCCCCAGGGACCAATGGCTGGAGCCCCGCTAGTGCTGGCAAAGCTTGCATTCATTCATACTGCTCGCTGCGCATACTCCAAATGCAATGTGCGTACATGCGCCTCGCCTCGTTTACCGTTACAGTAGTGTATAATGTATAGACACTCAATGCGCAATGAATCTTTCCAATTGGGGCAAAGATAGCGAACAAATGATTTTGATTTATTTATTTCCGTTTCACAATTGTACATAATACGATGAACATAACATAGCAAGGTCGAAAATACTACAAGACAAAATATAATATATACAGTCAGACCGCAGGTCCCTATGCTAATGAGCAAAAAGGCCAGATTCATCCAAATCATCTCGTGGCTGAATCCTCCTCCTTGCAAAATCTCGTGATTCGTGAGATTTTCTTTCTCTAACAATTTACCTGTTTTAACCTCAAGTTAAATGAAATATTATTGCACCATCAGATAGAGTAAAAGTTACTCTTTCATATTGGTCATTTATTTTGTATACAATATTTTGTTAAATAAGTAAATTTCTGGCCTGAAAATGTGCCTCAAAACTGAATTTTCTTCCTCTGTTTTCTTTTGCAAATTGTGCAAAACTTTTTATTTTGAGCCTCAATGATATCTATATCACCATAAAGCTGAACTTCTGTACTTTCTCACAGTGCCACTCTTGATATGCGGCACCTTTTAATCGGGTCAAGATCACACTTTTCCCACCAAGGTACAAGACGAGATTTCTGAAATTTTGTACTTGCATGAAATCCAGAGTTCTGATTGGCTGGATAAGGTTCACAGAACAACAGGCGCGGGGTATTTGAGGAGATTACCACATGGGAAGTGTGACCTTCCCACGAACCCAGGCACTGGAACCATTGGAATTTGCCATTGTGTGGTCTTTTTGACCAATCAGAGTGCAGTATTCTTGCTTTCAAGCTGCTTTATGTACTTGGCAAATGAAAAGTGTGATCTTGACCCGATTAAACCAATTCTTATTTTGAAACCTATATAATTTTAAAGCATACATATTCAGCTTTATCATGATATAAAAATCATTTGGGCTCAAACAAAAATAAAGTGTGAAAAGAGCAGCTTTTGTCAGGTGAAAATATTTATTTTGTAGCATATTTTAGATCAAAATTTTAGCCTATATTACAAAATCTTTGAATAAATCCAAACACATGACCTGAAAGAATGATTCTTCTTCTTTACAATGGTACCAAATTCATGAAATTCGATGTACAATTAGAGCAGCAATGACCGAATGAAAAGAGGTGTTTTGGTCCGCATCAAGCTCATTAAATATGCAAAACATCTCAGTCATGAATATCACTTGGATGAAAGAAGCCACTTTCTTGGGACCTGCAGTCTGACTGTATATAATATAATCATAGATTTAAGGAACACAATTCAGTAAATAAAGATATCTCAAATGACATTTGTATTTAAAAGTAAAACGGAGGGACTTGCCGAAAAAAGTAAAGCTTGTACAAGAGGCAAGCCCCTTTCTTAGTTACATTACAAAATTACAAAAAATAAATATTGGGTCTTAATAATAATTTTGTTTAAAAATAAATACAAACAATTTTGTGTGCACTTGACAAAAACGTAACTGATGGATCGTGTGAGAAAATATTACGTTTTACAATATTTTAAGAGAGGGGGAGGTGAGGGGGGAGACAGGAGGGACAGAGGAGTGCAGTACACTAAGTAGAAAGAAAGAAAAAAGAAGGCGGGCAGCAGGAGCATGCAGGTACTTTGGTTAATTGCAATTTTAAGAAGAAAAAAATAATAAAACAAATAATATACATGACTATGTATATAATATGAGCGCATATAATACGCATATACACAAAAGTCGAGTACAATTAAATTAGTTATTCAGCTTGACCTGTTTGCAACGAGTATTGCAGAATTAACATGTTCTTCAGTTTGCGTTTAAAAATATTACATTGGGGGATTCTTTGAAATCTTGAGGCAGAGAGTTCCAGTAGGCAGGCCCGGAGAAGACAAATTAATTCTTTGCAAATAAAGTTCTTGTTAAAGGAAGATGATAATATTGTTGTTGCCTTGTTGGGTAGCAATGTATGGATGCATTTTTACGGAACATATTAGAGAAAATGGCGGGGAGGTCGTCCATGCTTAATTTGAACATAAATTGACTAAGTTCGAAAAGATATATGTCACTTACTTTAAGAATGTTATTTTCAAAAAATAAGATATCAGTATGTGATCTAAAGTGTGTTTGAAAAATTATTCTTAGAGCTTTTTTTGGAAAAGTAATATTCTATTTAGTTGTGTTTGCATTGCACATCCCCAGGCAATAATGTCGGATATGGATAGCGCACAGCGTGCAAAACTCGCACGCGGCAGCTTCGAAATCGGTTTATAGTATGGAACGCCAGCCATATAATAAGATTATATGTTCATGATATATTATTTTCTTAAATTGAGGATGTATGACGTGTCAAGTTTTTTTTTTACTCACTTGGTAGTACACAGAAATTTGACCGGAGTTGAAATGACTGGGGACTTGACTTGGTCTTGAGTTTACTTGGATTTGAGCTATGGCCAAGAGATTTCGGATTTGACTTGGACTTGCAAAAAAATGACTTGCATACAACTCTGGTGCTTAGTAAAAATTATTTAAGCTAGCATGTGTAAAAATATAGTTCATTTTGACCAAGTGGAATTTGTGCTGTGCCTATTAAAAGTTTGATCGGTTTCTTTTGGAACCCCTCTTTGGGAAATAGTTCTGAAGGTGCTCAAAACGATTGCTAGCTTGCCTTATAAAATACATGTACCTGGTTTTACTAGAATAATCTAGATGTTTATAAATGACAAATTTTCTTTTAAAAAAACACTGATTGGATGATAGCAAATTGTAAGTCTGACTTTTCAGAAAATTTATATAATTTGTTTTTGTATTAATGATTAAATACATGCATGTTTTTTTCTTCTTGATATAAATAATATGGACTGAAAATCTCAGGATATATAGTCTTTTTTTTTTAGCTTCCTGGTATCCAATCACTAAATTTGTAACATAAGTGCCCAAAAAGCTCCATGTACTACTACTACTACTACTACTACAAATACCACTACTACTACTACTACTTCTACTACTACTACTACTACTACTACTTCTACTGCTACTACTACTACTCCTCCTCCTACTACTACTAATGATAATAATAATAATAAATATTTACAGAAAGAAGACCCTATATATTTGATGAAACAAATATAATTGTTCACACAAAAAAGTGGAATGCCTCTGGCAGAGTTGCCTGCATAACGTGATTCATTATAGTGCCCAGCAGTGGTGTCTTGGAAAACAAGATATTTATTCACAAAAAACACCATTCATATGATTATACTAAATTTGATGACCCTGAATGACCTTTGATCTTAATCATGTCATCTATTTATTATTCTAAAATGTCCATGTTATATCAACTAGATCTGTAAAATTTCAAACATATGATATTTCAAAAAACTTAACCTTGCTTAAGATTTTTATATTGACGACATCGGTGCGTAAGTCTCGCTCTCCTATGCAGGCAGGCAAGACAAAAATGGCTTGGAAAACAAGATATTTGTTCTTGTAAAACACCATTCATTATACTAAATTCTATGACCCTGAATGACCTTTGATCTTAGTTATGTCACCTGAAACTTGTGCAAGACAATTAATGATAATTTATTATTTTTAAATGTCCATGTTGTTCTAGATCTGTAAAATTTCAAAGCTATGATGATATTTCAAAAACTTAACCTTGGCTAAGATTTTTATGTTGACGACATCGGTGCGTAAGTCTCACTCTCCTCCTATGCAGGCAGGCAAGACAAAAATGGCTAAAAAGGTTGGTCGATTACATGAGGCAAAACCGTCGTTGGAGAAGGTAAACCCCTGTTACAAACCATGGAAAATCTAAATCACCCCAGGCCAGTTATTTACATGTAAGTATCTAAACATGTGTTTCTTGACCTCGATGGGTCAGAAAAAAACTCAATCGCAATTACATACGCAGCGCGCCAATTCGAGCAAACTCGCTCGCCATCCCATGCAGTCATTTTTATTTCTCTTTAATAGTTTCCTTATTTCAGGGACGATTTTCTTCGTTCGAAACTGAAAACAGAATTACAATGGATTTCAAAATACAATATGCCTTTGAAAACTTGATTAAATATCAAATACAATAATTTAATTCCGAAAGGCCTACTACTGGCAGAGCTGCTCTTACGTAATATCACAGCTATTGTTTATGGCAGGGGTTCTCAAACTACGGCCCGCGGGCCAGATACGGCCCGCGAGACTCTGCTAGGTTTTTTTTCAATCACTTTTAAGTCACAATATGAAATGTGATTACATTGTGTATCCGTGTAGACCTAACCGTAATAAAATTAATGGCAGTCAAATTAATTTGACTTTTAAACAAAGTTTAGTGTCAGAGTCTTTTCTGTCTGTTCGATCTACTTTCTTATTAGATGACCAGCGCTGTTCTCACCATGTTTGGATCTATACATAGGTATATACATAAGGTGCGAAGGTGCATTTTCCACAATGAACATTTTAAAGAACTAACTCATACCGAAGTACCTTGATAGGGGCCGTGGAACGGTTTTCGAAGTGTGTGTGTGGGGGGGGGGGGGGGGGCTGGCCATGCAAAAAAATCACAATCATATGGTCATTTTTACGTTTTTGTACATGGTTTTGGAAAAAAATCCCCCCCCCCCCCCCCGCGGCCCCTGCTTGACCAGTGAACATTTGCAACAGTGCCTTCATCTGGCAATCACACCTTTTGTGCCAAGATTCAAGCAACTTGTTGCTAACAGACTGTCACGTTTCCCATATTGAAAGTGATTAGGAGACTGACACCCTTGTTAGAGTATACAACAGACATGCTCTATTATTAATTCTACTTTGACTACAAAAAATATTGATAGTTCAAGACATTATCTGTCTCCCCAATACCAGGTATGTATAGGTACAATCTAGATTCCTTTTAACAATTTACAATTTTGTTATCATTAATATTGACTCTCGCTGTATTTGGAAATCTTTTCTAATTTTGCCTGCGTTCCATATGAAACTGTTATAAATTTGTTGGATTGAATGCTCCCAAAGTAAGGGCCCGATTGCACAAGAGAGCATCTAGGACCCCGACTGCAAGGGTCTTTGCGCTTCGCGCACATTTTTTTTCTAAGTATCCAATTCACCCTGGCCCTTTCAGGTTTACTTGGAGTCTCATCTGGCCCTTCAATGAAAAAGTTTGAGAACCCCTGGTTTATGGTCTAACCATCAGGCTTGTGCCTGCGAAGGAGAAATGTTACATAAGAGGGATCATCGGGCGATTCAGGATTGATAGTGCTTGGGAATGAAATATCTTGGTTCCTCCGAGGATTTTGTTATCGGGGTATACGACTGCAGCATGAGCCATGAGCTGGTGCAGCAAATCTGCAACGAGGGTTTGACGTAATGAGATGAAAAGTTATATTAAGGGAAAATCTTATTGACCCTTAATCATACCTTTAGACAGGCTTTAATATCACAGATTTTATATTACATCACTTCAATGTATAGAAATGAATATAATATAAATGGACAGATATCGATTAATTTCTGAACACTAGGAAACAAATATTCATGGATTTTAAACCCATTCCAAAAAAAGGTGATTTTGGTATAATTTTTTTAACATTCCATTAAGTATGTACTACATGTACATGTATGCATATCTAAATGGATGGATGTATGCTTTGGCACGGAAAGAGAAAATATTTAGTTACGGGAGGTGCACCAATATTAGATAATGGCATTGCAACAAACATGGGGCAGAGTTAAAAATACATGGCTACTTTTTGGCTACATGAATAGGGGCACTATCACAACACAAACATAAATCATGGCTGGTGTAAATACAGTGTACAGTCATGTACTTACCAAATAAAAGTTAGTCCCGTGTTTCCTGGGCCATTTTCTGCAAGTAAATCCACTATTTCAGATTTGTTGAGAGAACTTTGAGTTGAAAAGACAGTTGCATATGTCAGCATACCACATATCAAACTACAGGAAAGAGAATACCACAGATCAATCAACATCTAAATATAGGTTAAAAATTAAGAAGATAAAAAATAACTCTCATTTTAGTTCTGTCACTTTGTCTTGACAACATCTTGCATTCATGTATGATGTACATGTAGTCTACAAGATATGAATTCAGACAATTTGTGGCTTTGCCATTTCAAGTTTTGTAAAGTGTAAACAAAAATGCATGCCCAATATGATTTCATGGTCTATTAGTAACATATGTTACTTACGGCATATGTTAACATTAATTTGATAAAAAAAAATCTTAGTTGCAAAGTCCCATTTGTCACCTGTATCTTTGAGATATCATAAGAACAAATCAGATTAAAAAATGCACTCTAATAAAAAAAAAATCAGTGTTTCAAAATGGTGATAAAGTGACTAACATGTGTCATATTAATCTCTTCAAAAGATAGAAAAATTTGAATGATGATTTTCAGTCACAGATATCTTGAAAGTGTCTGGATGAATTTATTGTTACTTTTCTTCCTGGCTGTTTTTTCTTGTTATCCATATGAGAAGTATTAATTACAATATGAATTCAAGGTCCAGTATTTTTTAAAGACCTTTGTAAGGTTAGTCTATGCCTTTAAAATCCAAACAAATAATGAGTGGTTACAAATGATAAACTTGGTTATTTACCTGACAATATTATTTCCAATAGGGACAAGAATACCATATCGTACTATCCCAGTTTCAGCAGTCATATAGGCAGCATATGAAACAAATAGACCAGCAGCTGCACCTGTATCAAATGCATTTTGACTTATGGCATCTACCCACATCCTAGGGTTTCTAAGCTGCACTGTAGGAAATGATAAAGCAATGGTTTTTTTTTATAGATTCAATGCATCATCTCACTTATAAGAAATAAGGAATGGTTCCTCAGACTCAACACATAAACTCACTTATAGGGATTAAGGAAATGTTACTCAGACTTAACACATTAACTCAATTATAGGAAATAAGGAATGGTTACTCAGACTCAACACATCAACTCACTTATAGGAAATAATGAGATACTCAGACTCAACAAATCAACTCATCTAAAGAGAATAAGGAAATGTTACTCAAGATTCAACAAATCAATTCACTTATAGGGAATAAAGAAAGGTTACTCAGACTCAACACATTAACTCACTTATAGGAAATAATGAAATACTCAGACTCAACAAATCAACTCAATTATAGAAAATAATGAAATACTCAGACTCAACAAATCATCTCACTTATAGGGAATAAAGAAAGGTTACTCAGACTCAACACATTAACTCACTTATAGGAAATAATGAAATACTCAGACTCAACAAATCAACTCACTTATAGGAAATAATGAAATACTCAGACTCAACAAATCAACTCACTTATAGGAAATAATGAAATACTTAAGACTCAACAATTCAACTCACTTATAGGGAATAAGGAAAGGTTACTCAGATTCAACACATCAACTCACTTATAGGAAATAATGAAATACTCAGACTCAAGAAATCAACTCACTTATAGGAAATAATGAAATACTCAGACTCAACAAATTAACTCACTTATAGGGAATAAGGAAAGGTTACTCAGATTCAACACATCAACTCACTTATAGGGAATAAAGAAAGGTTACTCAGACTCAACACATCAACTCACTTATAGAAAATAAGGAACGGTTACTCAGATTCAACACATCAACTCACTTATAGGGAATAAAGAAAGGTTGCTCAGATTCAACACATCAACTCACTTATAGGGAATAAAGAAAGGTTACTCAGATTCAACACATCAACTCACTTATAGGAAATAAGGAATGGTTCCTCAGACTCAACACATCAACTCACTTATAGGGAATAAAGAAAGGTTACTCAGATTCAACACATCAACTCACAGGAAATAAGGAATTGTTACTCAGACACAACAAATCAACTCACTTATAGGAAATAATGAGATACTCAGACTCAACAAATCAACTCATTTAAAGGGAATAAGGAAAGGTTACTCAGATTCAACAAATCAATTCACTTATAGGGAATAAAGAATGGTTACTCAGATTCAACAAATCTATTCACTTATAGGAAATAAAGAAAGGTTACTCAGACTCAACACATCAACTCACTTATAGGAAATATTGAAATACTCAGACTCAACACATTAACTCATTTATATGAAATAATGAAATATTCAGACGCAACAAATCAACTCACTTAAAGGGAATAAGGTGAGGTTACTCAGACTCAACAAATCAACTCACTTATAGGGAATAAGTAACGGTTACTCAGATTCAACAAATCAACTCACTTATCAGATTCAAAAAATCAACTCACTTATAGGAAAAATGAAATACTCAGACTCAACACTTCAACTCACTCATAGGAAATAATGAAATACTCAGACTCAACAAATCAACTCACTTAAAGGGAATAAGGAAAGGTTACTCAGATTCAACAAATCAACTCACTTATAAGGAAAAAAGGATATCAACTCTGAGTCCTCATTTGCATGTCACTGAGTTGTGCATATAACTGTTTTGTGAAAAGTGAGCGAAACTTTAAAATGTCATAGCTTTCTTATTTTACACATGATTTTGATGAAACATTAATCTTTATGCCTGTTTCACTTTTAACTAGTGATTCAAATCAACATTTTTCTGGGGTGGACTTGACCTTTAATCTGAAAAGTAAACTCAACCCACAACAATGTTCACCATGTAAATGTATTAAGTAAGCATAGAAAACATGAGCAAAATGAACTCCAAAACACATACAATAAAAGGAAAAGACATGACACTAACCCCAATCAGGTGTGAAGAGGAAGCGAATGCCATCATCAGCATTAGGCAAAGTCAAGCTCCAGATGAAACAAATGACGATGAGGAGGAGGAAGATGGATACAATGATGGAACTGACCAACTCAATGCTCTTGACCCCCCAGAGAACAATCAGTGCTGATAACAGGATGGATATGGCATGAAACAATACTGGCATGGCAGATTCCTGATGAAAACAAAATAAAGCAAGGAGAAGAAGGAAGATCATAGATTATGAAATGTAAAAAAAACTAAATAAAGCAAGGAGAGCAAAATTGACGGTGGGCATGCCTCAGGGCACAAAACTTGGCCCCATACTATTTCTTGTGCTGGCAACTAATGCCTTCTCAGACAGCAACCGAAGGTACTGGAAGTATCTGGATGACTTGACACTAGCAGAATCAGAAAAGCGGGGTGCTACTGGTGAAGTTAAGTGTACCTTAAGTGCACTAGGAAACTGGTGTACAAGTAATAGCATGAAGCTAAATCCAGGGAACTGCTTTGTTATGTGTGTAGATTTTTAAATCTCTCTTGATAACCAAACATTGGTTGAGGTATCTTCGATGAAAATCCTAGGTATCCTCATCTAGTCAGACTTGAAGTAGGATGGCCAGGTGAATAGTATGATTGGCAAAGCTAATAGACGAATGTAAATCCTTAGATCATCGATTCCATTCAAGCTACCAGTCAAAGACCTTGTATAAATTGGGAGTGGTAAAGTTGGTTGTAGGCAATTTTTATTCATCACAGGAAAGCATGATCTAGCAAACCAACCTCAAGACCTTATAGAGAGCAGGTGCAATAAAAAATGTCTCAAATGTGGCGAATCCCTCTTGAAGTCTGACATTTTCCACCATTGGTTCCCTATAAAAAAGAGGAGAAAAGATGGCATTTGAGGAATACCAATATAAATGTGTTGATACCAGTCAAATGTCAGACTGAAGATACAGATCACATCCCATTCCGTTCTAAGTGTCAACGCTGAATGAAAATAAATTTAACTGAATGGTAATACAAGGGGAGGGGTAACTTTTATACATTATGTCTTATCGTAATTGTTTGACCCCTTTTGAATCTTCAGATTATATTTAGCTGTATTTAATATCTTTATTTGTTTTGCTTTGATATCAACTGAACATGCTGAATATAAAAGTCAATGTTTGCCATTATCATGACAATACAGGTATTCCAAATCTAGAGGGCCGATATTTGGATCATATTTAATTTTGTGGAATTATTCTGCATGGATATGAAAGAAAAACTCATCAGCTTTTAATTGATACCCTACAGTGTATTTGTATCATCTGCACCACTCGTGACCAAATTAATTGGTGCTGAAGACAACAGGTGCAGGAACCACTTTATCCAAGTTTAGGTAAAGTGGGTAAAATGTGCGCTTGGTAGAATAAAATGTAAAAAAGTAATTTTTGGAATGAAGAGTCTAGGCATTCCTCTGAAATGGTGATTGAAAGGTTAATGTCTTATTCACCCACACTTTGAACATGGAGGGATTAAGGATATCTTGGACAGCTCATCTTACCATTGCCGGATTATTGCACAAAAAGCATCCACCTCATGTCGAGTCGGCCCTGCAAATCACCGAGATCTTGAGGAGAAATTACAAATACCTTTTTTTTAAAGTGTCCCCAAAGGAAATAATCACAGGCGCGAGGGCAACAACTTGATGTCCAAACTCCAAAGAGTTCTTTGAGTCTATCTAAAAAGATGTTGGAACGATGGGCAGGAGTGCTAGTCCGGAATCCACCAAAGATGCAAGTACACTCCTCGAACCTGCCTCTCATAATGTTGGTCCAACTGTGGTAAAATCTCCTCGTTAATCATTTGCAAGTAAATTCGCCCATTTACACTCCTTTGGAAGAAAAAGGTCCAATGAAGATGTTTGAAAGCTCAGGTATTGATGCATCTGCTCTTTTATCAAGTTTTCAAAAACTTGGAAAAAGTGATATCTGCACTTTTTGTCTTCAACGTCACTTAATTTTGTCATGTTTGGCACAAATGGCTCAAATAGGGTATCAATGGAAAGTTGATGTCTTGATGAGTTACTCTTCCACATCCATGCACAATAATTCCACAAAATTATACGATTTGAATACCAGCCTCTAGATTTGGATTACCTTTTTTCTAAAACGCACTGTAGATTCCCTGTGCAGTTTGAAAAAAAATATGCATTTGACATTTTCTCAAATTATTTAGTATTACTCACTTTATCATCTGATATATTATTATCAATATCATATAACCCATCAACGCAAACTTAATTTGAAGATAACCTCAAGTTGATTCATCCAATGGCTATGAATATTATATTGCTTTCCCAGTTGTGTGAACATGCTTTCCACTAGCATTTGTCTCCTTGCCTTGTCTCTCTCCTTCATTTCCATTCATTTTCTCTTTCTATAATTTTTTCTTCTGTAAAGTGTATCTTCTGTTGACACTTCTTAATATGTAAGTAAAGTAATATGTATTTTGATTGTATATAGGCCATCTATAATTTAAAAATGATATAGCAACAATTCAGAATTCCTGCTCTCATAATAATGTAATGTATTATTAATCATTTATAGTGTACTCTGTAAACAAACCAGAAATATCATGTGGTTTGCGAGTGCACGCAACAGAATTGTATCGAAACTTCATTGTGAAATGACTGGGATGGAATAACACTTGTCATAAGAGTCTTGCACGTAAAGTTTAATGTTTACTTCAAAATGAACTTTGACCATACCATGTGACCTCACAAAACAATAACATGCAGGTCCCGCAAGTACATCTACACTGTACCATCCAAGTTTGGCTGAAAAGTGATTTACGGTTGCAGAGTTATGTGTCATAAGAGTCTTGCACCAAAACTTTAACATTGACCAGAAAATGACCTTTGACCCTACCATGTGACCTCCGACTGCAGCATAACATGCAGGTCCCCTAAGTACATCTGCCATCCAAGTTTGGTTGAAAAGTGACTTACGGTTGCGGAGTTAGGTGTCATAAGAAAGTCTTGCATGTAAACTTTAACGTTGACCTGAACATGACCTTTGACCTTACCATGTGACCTCAGACTGCAGCAAAACATGCAGGTCCCCCAAGTCAATCTACCACCCATGTTTGCTTGAAAAGTGACTTACAATTGCAGAGTTAGGTGTCATAAGAGAGTCTTGCATGTAAACTTTAACATTGACCTGAAAATGACCTTTGACCTTACCATGTGACCCCAGACTGCAGCATTACATGCAGGTCCCCCAAGTCCATCTACCATCCAAGTTTGGTTGAAAAGTGACTTACGGTTGCGGAGTTATGTGTCATAAGGTTTGTGATGGACGGACGACGGACGGATGGACGACATTAGGATCCCCAAGTCTCGCCTTCACCTCTGGTGGGCGAGACAAAAATTCATAGGTTGTAGAAAAGCACAGCCAAAACAAAAAAGAAACTACACACAAAAAACAAAGAGGATTAGAAAACTGAACAGTATACAACATTAAACATCCTGAAATGTCAAGCATCAATGCACTTTCATATTTCCAGAATTTGCTTCCATGAAGGATTGACATGTTTCCTGTGTATATGACCCCCCCCCCCCCCCCCAAAAAAAAAAAAAAACCACCCCAAAACAACAGAAGAAAACAGGGCCGGTATTCACACAAAGAGGTACAAGAAGTATACAAAATATGTAGGAGCAAAGTACTCATAAAATCCCTGTAATCATTGTATTCAATTCGTCTCCTTTTTTTCACTTGTCACGAACTATATAAGCTGAGTTTCAAAAGAAACTTATCAAACTTACAAGGGCACTGCACAAATTCCATTTAGTCAATATGAACAATATTTTTACACATTCTAGCTCCAATAATCTTCCTAAGCACATGTTAATAATTAAGAGATTGGTCCAATCACAGAGCGGCTATAGAGCCCCTCACATCAATCGGTGTCAGAATCCCAAGTCACAAAATGGCAAAAGAAAGACAAATGAAAATGAGATTGGACAGTTTATCACATATGTCCGTAACAGGATTGTTTAAGCTGTTTTTTATTTTGTTTTTTTTGTTTAAAGTTTTTCAATGCAGTTTTTTGTGTGTCTCAAGAAAAACAAGATAACTTTACCTGAAAACTATCTAATTGATTTTACAATTAATTCTTCCCCCCACTGGTCCAAATAATAGACCGGGGGCGGTATTCTGGAACTCTGTCATAACTTTTGTAATTTCTCCCCAAGATATGACACTGCTATGATTGTCACAAATCGGTATTCTGAACATTGTCATTTCTCTGTCATATCTTTCTAAGTACCCGCCCATATTTTCACAGACAGCCAATCAAAATAACCGTTAGTTCCCTGTGAAAGCCCCTTCAACCAATAGCAAAGCTGTAGGAAAATGTTGCGTAACACTTTTTTATTCAATACGCCACTGCGTGCGGTTGCGCAAATAATTAATGATCAAGAGACACCCACGTGGGAGTGGCATGTGTCACTAGTTTATTGGTATTGTGCATACAAATTCGTTGAGTTAAAAAAAAACAAAAAACAATTGTATGCCATGGAGAAGAAGAGACACGATAATTACTCGACAGATGAGGTGGAGACTCTCACCAGCGAAGTAATCGCAAGAGAGGATTCATCCAAAAGCCGATATCATCTTCTTTAACCAATCAAATGAAGAACAATGCATGAGGGATGGTGGCAGAGGTGTCTGTGGTTGCAGGAAGGGGAAGAACTCCCGAAGAGGTTAGGAGAAAGTTCACCATTGAAAAAAGCAAAGCAATGAAGAAGGCAGCGGCTAGAAAGAGAGACTCAAATAGAACCGGAGGTGGTCCTGCTCCTGCTCCAATCCTTCATAGGTGATGATGCTATTAGTGGCTTTGTTGGTGGGATGGAAACGCCTTCCTCCAAACCACAGGATCCAGTCCAAAATGCCCTTGATACATTGCATACATTGGCCAAGCTAGCATCTGACCGAATTCAAGTTGCAAGCGGTGAGTCATTGTTTTTTATTCGTTATTTAATTTAATCTTTTAGAAGATGACTTTGACTTTGCTCTCTGTTCAGAAATTTCCTTTAACTGTAGATTATGTAATTCTTTATCCTCTTACGAAACTTTTTGATATTCTTTCCGCAATTTTTATAAAATTGACATCATTGTTTTGATTTTTATTTTAGTCTGTGGACCATTTTTTGAACTCGGGTTTAATTTAAGCTCGGGCCTAAATTCGGGAAAGTTGTGGGTCAAATAGGGAAAGCCAATTGCATGTGACACTAAACTGGAACAGTAAATAGAGAGACATTTGGTGTCCATTTCATTCATAACTATGGGATTAATAACCGAAATACTTTTTAAATATTTTTTCACCATTTAAATATAAGAAACATGTATAATGTAAACAATGATTTGAAATGTTCAGCTTCCCATAACTTTAGCAGAGTTACATGTACATCATTGGTCTTTCAATGGTCTTTCTATTCAAATCATATTCAGCTGGGATACCCTTGAGACAACAATTATTATTTGTACCTCGTTCTCTTAAGTCTTGTTCGGACCAAATCCATATCTAAACCCCCTCAAAAACCCTCCTCTTCTTCTTCTTTTTTTCTCTCTCTCTGCCCTCTCCAGTTTTCATCTCCCCATCACTCTTCCTTTCTATGCATATCTTCCACACTTCTTATGATGAAACAAGTTCATGAAAAAAAAACAATACATAGCTTATAGCTAGCTGTTGCGTATGGCGTTTGCAGCATTTAATGCTGCAAGTGTATGTATTTCCTTCACTTTGATGAATAAATTCTGCTTTAACATAAATAACTAGAAAAGAAAGTTTTGTTTCCATTTCTTTAAATGGCAAACAATAATTCTTCTAATGATCTTAATTAATCATATCTCTATATACACTCAGCAAAAAAGTTCTTGGACACTTAGAAAACTTAAAATATTTCATATAGATATTTGATTAAAGGCAAATTATTGTATGTCAACATGACCAGACAATATTTCTCTTCCAGTATGACATGACATTTTCATGTTAACAGTCATGCATGGGCGGTTAAATACTTTAAACAATAGCAATGTCAGTAAAAGAAAATTGCAAGAAATGGATCAGTCAGTGCATGGCTGGTTACAGGCATTAAACAATAGCAATGTCAGTAAAAGAAAATTGCAATAAAACGATCAGTCATTCTTTCAGTTGTGAAAGTTTATGTGGCATAAATATCCATTAAATGATAAAAGCAAACTTAAAGTCAAATACCACTCTAAAAGAGAAGAGAAAGTTATCCACCTTGGGTGCATCACTATTCCACTTGAATTTTAAGTCAAAGTTAGTCGATGAAAAAAATGTCAAATTTCAGTATCTTGGCATAAGAAGAATAAAATTTAATATT
This sequence comes from Lytechinus pictus, assembly GCF_037042905.1. Classification (NCBI taxonomy): domain Eukaryota; kingdom Metazoa; phylum Echinodermata; class Echinoidea; order Temnopleuroida; family Toxopneustidae; genus Lytechinus; species Lytechinus pictus. The sequence continues at coordinate 198,038 of NC_087245.1, read as the reverse complement.
TCGTTTATCCACCCTGGCTCTGAATGAGTGCAGCACATCGACGTCGCATGCTTGTCACAAGTCGGCGAATTTGCTCTGGGGTGATTTTGTCCCATTCTTCCAGGAGATAACGCCGGACATCTAAAAGAGTGTCTCCTGGTTGAATTCTTTGATTGACCGATTTTCCTAGCTGATCCCACAAGTGTTCAATCGGGTTCATGTCTGGTGAACAAGCGGGCCATGGATCCAAGCGCTGAACATTGTGGTCATCCAGAAATATTTGGACAATGTTCGCTCGATGGGAACAACCCCCTGTTGAAATTGTTGAATGTATGCCTACAGGATGGCCATGAACCTTAGCTTTTGAATGGTCCATTTCTTGCAATTTTCTTTTACTGACATTTCTATTGTTTAAAGCATTTAACCGCCCATGCATGACTGTTAACATGAATATGTCATGTCATACTAGAAGAGGAATATTGTCTGGTCATGTTGACATACAATAATTTGCCTTTAATCAAATATCTATATGAAATTTTTTAGTTTTCTAAGTGTCCAAGAACTTTTTTTGCCGAGTGTACATTAAATTCAGAACCAGGACTAAGCCAATCGACATTGTCTCCTGATGAAAAGCATTCCCCTGAAGAAGGTGACACTCCAAAGAGAAGACGCACGAACAGTGCAAAGGGAAGAGACATCCATGACTTCGAGTCCACTTGGGAGCAATGGTTGAGTATCGAGCGAGAACACCTTCAGATTGAGCAGGAGAGACTGCAGGTCGAAAAGGATCGTTTGGCACTAGAGCAGCGTAGGTTCATCCTTGAGGAGCAACGATACCGGTAAGAGGATCTGAATTGTACAAAGAAATGTTTCGAAATACATGAAACTATGATCATTACAATTTGATATACAATTTTGACGTAAAATAACATATTATCATAGTTTCATGCCATCACAATCTCATCGAAAGTAATACCACAAAATCGCACATTTTAATTTAATTTAATTAATTATCTCATCTATTCTTGTTATTCTCTTTCTTATCATTAGCAATGACGGAGATGGGCCTCACCCAAACCTCAGGTGAAAGATTGTTTCCTGTCATACATATTGGATTCAGATGATGTCATTTCTTTTGCGTGCACAGGCCTACATACAATGTTCACTGGGCGAACCAAGTTGTAACTAGTCTATTCCGAGCTTCAAGTCCTCCACGATGATGGTTGTTCACATGTTGAGGTTTGAAGTGTTCATCAGCGATGTTCTCTTCATTCAACTCTTCTTCCATTCCGGGTAGGGGAATCCGTCTCTCGATGCATACATTGTGGAGAACACAGCAGGTCATAATAATTTTGCATGTTCTGTCAATAGAGAGAGAGAGAGAAGTTAATTAAGAAAGTACTTACTTACGAAGTGCGAAGGAAAGAAAGAAAACAAAGAGAAATAATGAGGAGGGAGGTACTTAAAGAAAAGAAAGTGGAAAAGAGAACTAAATAGTGATTAAAGAAATTAAGGAAAGAAAGATGGCAACGGAAATTTGATAGTGAGGAGAAAGACACAAAGGAAAGAAAGATAAAAGTGAAATGAATATTGAGAGAATTCCGAAGGTGAGAAAGATAGAAGGAGTAGAGAAGTGGGCAAATAGTGTGAGATTACACCGTAAAAAATATTGGGTAAAATTATAACCAGCAGGAGGGTAATTATGTGTCCAACCAATTTAGGGCAGTACATGTATTTTACCAAATGCGGGGAGCATATTGTCCAGTACGGTTTAAAAATTTGCAGCAGTTACTTTAGAATGGGCACAATGTTCATCACACTGGATAAATAAAAATGCCCAAACGAAATGCCCAATGTTGGTTGGACACATAATTACCCTCATGGAGCATTTTTACCCAATATTTTTTTAGAGTGTACGAGCACAGGGTGAAAAGTTAGAGAATCGAGGTTTTAAAGTTAAAATAGCAAGGTCAAAGAAGACCGCAGAGAATGCAAGAACACAAATGATGTTAGGATAGAAGAAGAATCAGTCAATATGAACGATTAATAGGCTTATCGAAAAAATATCAAAAATCAAATTAAACATTTATAATATCGAGATTAATATGGAAATATTAGCAGATATCTTAATTCATTTCCAAGAAAATTTTATCATTAACTATTCTTTGCAGTGATAAAATAATGTTAAGATATTTTTTAAAAAGATGATAGCAATGGATGATTTTTAATGCTTTGTGTGCATAGATTACATATAATGGCAAATATATTGCGTTATAATTGAGGCACATTGGAAAACACAATGTGACGAAGATTTAGAGTTTGTCCTATATTTCCATTGCATTATAGTCAAGAAATTGGGAAATCGATGAACTAATACACGACTTTCAAAAACAAAAGAAAAAATATATTCATCTATTACCTTTCGATGGGGTAGCACAATATACCTCCGGAATCATCTAGGCAACGGAATCGTGACTTGAGTAGACCAAAGGCCCTCTCTACACACACTCGTGTCTTCGTCAAACTTCTATTGAACCGCACTTCTGCAGGGTTCGCTGGCCTTGGGATTGGAGTGAGCAGCCAAGGTTGAAGGGGATATCCGCTGTCACCTAGAAGAAAGCAACAATGATCAATACGGTTGATCAGGATGGTGCCAATGTCAAGGGTGTTATTCGATATTAAAGGAGAATGAAACTCTTGGAGCAAGTTAGCTTTTGTGAAAGCAGAAAAATCAGAGAATAAGATCAACAAAATTTTGAGTAAAATAGGACTAGCAATAGAAGAGTTATGAGCATTTGAATGTCGTCATCACTACTGCTATGGAGATCCTCCCATTGGCAATGCGACCAAGATCTATGATGTCACAGATGAACAACTCTCCCCTTTTGGACGCTGAAAATATACCCCAAAACATCTCTTTTTGCTCATTCTAATCATATGACAAACGATTCATCAATGATATAATGTTGTGAAACCTCTGTACTTGTCCTCTCATAAAGAGAACACCTCACCTTGTGATAGACTCTATAAAAGTGAGAATATAAGTGAAATAAGTACTAAAGTAATGAGGGAGTTGTACGTGTGTGACATCACAGATCTTGGTCGCATTGCCAATGGGAGGAACTACATGGCATTAGTGATCTCAATATTCAAATGCTCATAACTTTCTTATTATTCATTCAATCTTCCTCAAACTTTCAACAATATGTTTCTTTGATTTTTCTCTTTGATATGGATTCAGCTGGTTTCAAGGGTTTCATTCTCCTTTAAAAGTGAAGTGATTTTTTTTGTTCTTGAAAAATAATACAAATGAACAAATATCGAATTGAATGGAGCAATACTATTTTACAAATAAATCAATGTGTTTGGTCTTTGAGTCCTGCATGTATTTTATAATTGTGTAAATACATATTTTTTTATCTAATAGAATGATTAAATCTCGAAAAAAGATTCAGATAGTACATATTGTCGCAATAATATTCCCGAATGCCTTGGTCTTTTAAAACAAGGCATGTTATTGAAAATTATTTTTGAAAATAACAATGAGAACCTTGCCTTACCCAACAACCAACCAGGAGCGATTTGACCTTCTCGAAAATCGTTGTACACTTGACTGTTGTCCCAAATGAACGCATCATGTGTTGAGCCCGGCCATCGGATGACGATGTTCGTCAAATGCATCTGTTGGTCAACGATAGCTTGCATGTTGATCGAATGTCGATCCTTTCGATTAACGTACAGATGCTCGTTCTCTTTGGGCGCTCGGATGGCGATATGCGTGCAGTCTATGCAACCTAGAGTGTTCCGCATCTGGGCCATCACGGCAAATGATGCCTTTTTGGAGGCAGATGACCCATGCCTCCAAAATTGATGAAGTCACCCGCTCTTGCAGATATGGAATCAGTGACAGCGGCAATCGAGCGGCTCTGTGAGCTCTGACATATCCCAGCTACATCGCCAGCTACATTCTGAAAGCTGCCGCTTGCCAAAAACCGAAGTGTGGTTGCCATTTGTAGCTCGACGGTGAGTGTGTTTTCTCGAGACCTTTGAAAGACGTTGTCATTTCTTACGAGATCGCAAAGAAATCTGAAATCATTGAATCCCAGACGATAATTCCTCCGAAATGTGTCCTCTGGAATATCATACATGGATAACCGTTGTCTATCTTGTTGTCTTCTGGCAAGTTCATTCTGTGTTAGAAATATAGCTGCCATGATATCGGCATACAAGTTTAATACGCAAAGCCAAAGAAATGACAAAATTTATGACTGCTCGAACCTGTCACAAATAATTGTCATAAATACGGTATAATAAATAATAAAAGTTACATTTATATAGCGCATTACATCAACATTTCAATGCGCTTTACAATAACAAATTAATATACATGTATATAATACTTTACAAAAATCTGAGTTCAACATAATTATATACATTACTGATAGCATGTTCTGGTATTATTATTACATCAGTTCAAATTCAATCTATTCATTTAAGTAGGGCTAAGGTGAAAATGTTACGCCCTATCATTGAATACACAAAAATTGCTTAAATGTATGCATCATAATATAGTCATAATAATAATGACATTTAAATAACTTAAGTACCACATAATAAAGATATTAAGAAATTAAGGAAGAATTAAACAGAAATGTCTTTAGTCTGCTCTTGAAAGCATTCACAGAAGGAGCATCACGGATTTGGGTAGGAAGTCTATTCCAGAGAGTGGGTGCGATTGAAGAGAAGGCGCGATCGCCGTATCTCTATTACTTTTGAAATGACAAAACTTACGACATCCACCAGAATACCGATTTATGACAATTTTTTTTCCAAATATGCATAAAAATGCGCTTGAATCAAGCGCGTTAATGAAGCGCGATATTTTTGGCGCGCTAAAGAGATGAGACAAACTTTATGACAATATTTGTGACAAAAGTTATGACATCCACCAGAATACCGACTCTGTCATATCTCTGAGATACAAAATATTGAGAAAAGACAGCGTTCAGAATACCGCCCCAGGTTATTTTTTGGTTTTGGTGTTAGCTGATGAGGGGGGGGGGGGTGAATCAACCCCCCTTGAGATCACGGCCATGCAAACGCCGTGAAAATTGGCATGATAATAGTGTGGGATGTAATCTAATAGACTGTATGGTTATTTTTTCCTAAATCATCAGACTTTTATTTATATGGATAAATTATGCTAATTCATGAGTAAATCATTTGCCCGCGGATTTTCATCTCACCGGAAGCATGTACCAAATGACGTCATTTAAACACGTTTACGATTGCGGTCCTGTTTATACTTCCCAGAAAGCCTGATTCTGGTCAAACGACGTTTAGAAATGCACCTTATTGTAAACTTACGATCGGCGTTCTGAAACGTCGTTTAAATGAAAGGAAGCATGGACGCAACCGTATGAAATCACGTATGAAATTGCTGATTCTGGCCTGAAAAGTGGAAGCATAAACACGGCCTTAGTTACATAATGTTGAGTGATTTTTAACCGCATACCCGGGCATCGTAAATTTGGTCCCAAAAGATGCGCAAGACTTCAAAGTAAAAACTTAGCAGGCGGTACAGTCTAAAAATTTCGCGCAGAGGAACGGTCAAGGGGGGGGGGGTGATTGATTCAACCCCTCCCTCTGTTTAACGATTAACCCTAAAACAGAATGGGGGGGCCATCATGGTCCCCCTCAACGTTTCATGCGATATTTCCAAAAAGCAAAAAGATAGCACCACAAAATTGTAGGATTTTTTTCTTTGAAGTCTCGCGCAACTCTTGAGAGACCAAATATGCGACATACGGGTATAGCATCGCGACGTCACGTGACTTTTTAAGAGACAATGTCATGCTGAATATGGCTCATTTTTACGGTATACTTTGTGTACAAAGTCTATGGGAGATGAAATTCATAAAAGGGTGATTATTTTTCGTTCTAATTGGTCTGCTTAATTTATTTAGGGTTTAATTTAGTTGCTAATACCTCAGTCACATTTGCTACGGCCGCCGTAGACTCTAGGGTCGCCGCATGGTGTATTTTTTAATTTATGGAGACAGAAAATCTGCGGCTGACGTATGTCCTTGAAATCATGACGTACAGTCCCCGTAGGGCGACCCTGCGCTGGCCGTAGGTTTTTGACAAATACTACGGCAGACGCGAGGTGGCCGCAAGGCGCACTCACGGCGGCCGCAGGGGGACTATACATGCAGTGAGTATACAATGAATTGCTTGTCACACTCATCATGATATTTTACATTTGACATTTCATTTCAGAAAGTTTCCAAAGTGTACATACCATGCCCACGTGCGTATTCTGGGCGGGAGGGGGGCTTTCGGGGCCCGGGCCCCCGGGTAGGCGAAAAGGGGGGGCCAAAAAGCGGGAGGGAAGAAAGGGAAAGAAAAGGGAGATAAAAAAAGGAGGGGGAAGGAGGAGAAAGGGAAAAGGGAGAAAAGAAAGAGAGAAAGAAAAAGGAAGGGAATAAGGAGAGAAGAGAAGAAGAGAAAGAGAAAATAATAAAGTATCTATGTGCAAAGTATGATGAAAATGACATGGATTTTCAATGTTTGGGAGCAAGACTACGGAACCATTCGCATTTTAGACGGTATTAACAGACTTTTGCTTGTTTTCGGCGCATATTGGGCTGTTTCAAGCAACTCGCTATACTTTTGACACTGATAATTTGAAAACGAGCACATGGACCCCATAGTTTAAATGTCTTGACTTCTCCAAAATATATTCCTCTACAAATCTAGAGAGTATGATGAAAATGACATGGATTTTGAATGTTTGGGAGCAGGACTAAGGAACATTCGTATTTTAGACATTTTGGATGGTATTAGACTTTTGCCCGTTTAAGGCGCATTATAGACTGTTTCAAGCCAATTCGCAACATTTTAGACACTGATAGTTTGATAACGAGCACATGGACCCCATATTTTTAATATTTTAATGTCTTCAAAATATATTCCTCTACAAATCTAAAGAGTATGATGAAAATGACATGGATTTTGAATGTTCGGGAGCAGAACTACGGAACCATTTGTATTTTATACATTTTGGACGGTATTATCAGACTTTTACTTGTTTCGGCGCATTTCAAGCCAACTCGCAATACTTTAGACATGTTAGACACTGATAGTTTGATAACGATCACATGGACCCCATAGTTTGAATATCTTGACTTCTTCAGAATATATTCCTTTACAAATCTAGAGAGTATGATGAAAATGACATGGATTTTGAGTGTTTGGGAGCAAAACTACAGAACCATTCGGATTATAGATGGTATTATTAGACTTTTGCACGTTTTGGGCGCATTTTCGGCGATTTTCATGCCAACTCGCATCATTTTGGACACTGAGAGTTAAAAAACGGGCACATGGACCCCATATTTTTAATATTTTAATGTCTTTAGAATATATTTTTCTACAAATATGGAGAGTATGATGAAAATGACATGGATTTTGAATGTTTGGGAGTGAAACTACGGTACCATTCGCATTTTAGACGGTATTATGCACGTTTTGGACGCATTATCGGCGATTTTCATGCCAACTCGCATCACTTTGGACACTCATAGTTAAAAAACGAGCACATGGACCCCATATTTTCAACGTCCCTACACCTTCGATATGCATTCCTCTACAATTTAACCGAATTTGATGAAAATTACATGGATTTTGAAAAAAGTGCAGCTTACAAAATACTTTTTTTATTTTTGAGTAGATTCACGTCTTTGAAGATTTGTTTTTTCCGAGTTTTTGCACCATTCTTGCCAAATGAGGGCGCTGCTGACTCCAAATAGATATAGTTTTACCAATTAAAAGACTTTCTCTTACTTTGGTATACACTTCGTTTTATATCTTGAAAATTTGATGAAGTTTGATGCGGTATCCACTGAGTAAAGATGATTTAAACTCATTTGGTGAATTCGTGAGGTCTAAGAGAGGCATGATTCTCTTGATTGCGCAAGATTGCATGTCATTCAAATACGGCGACTTTGAAGACCCGTAGAAAAAAAATAAGCACATGAACCTATATTATTTTTGGCATTTTCATACTGCATAGATACCAAAGTAACTCTGCAAAATTTGGTGAAAATGACATGGACTTCACTTTAATTGTGGAACGTCCTTAACATGATGTTTTTATGACCCCGGCTTTAGAACGGCTATACCTTGATCGAACGCTCGAGCATTCGAGGAATTTCTTCCTACCGGGTACGCATTCACCTGACCTGGGTCGAGTGCAGCACAATGTGAGTAAATTTCTTGCTGAAGGAAAACACGCAATGGCTTGGATTTGAATCTATGTCACTCTGATTGAAAGACGAGTCTTAACCACTATACCATGACGCCCCCACGCCCGATCGGGAAAATATGGATGGCATTGAAAATACCCCCTCCTCCCTATTGGCGAAAGCTAAATCCACCCTTGGTAAGAAATAAAAGCTCCCATCCATATAATTCTAGTAGGGCTTACTCTGATGAAAGTGCTTAAATATCTATGCTTCCTGGTCACATTTGTTCTTTTAAAAAAGTGGTATTACATCATATTCATGGATATTTTGATTTTTTATCAACACATCATTAAAAAAGTGGTCTGCAGTTGCCCTTTTTCATGTGATTATGAAATAAGATAATTCAACGTGCATTTGAGGCACCTGTTTGCCTGACAGGGAGGGGGCACCATTTTTTTTTCGAAAAGTACACAGGGGATAAAATTAAAGGTCAGGCCCCCGAGGTGCAAAATCCTAGATACGCGCCTGGTGCCTCCCAAGCAGATAACACAAAAGGAGAAGGGGACAGGAGGGAAGAACACAAAGGCAGCCGCATGACCACCGTACACTCGACGTACGGCCGCCGCAGACCGTTCTACGCCATGGCTACGGCTAGTCCAATTTCTACGGCGAGCGTAGAAAAGAAAAAATGTTATAACTCCGCGTTAAAATTCTACGGCCTGTAAAAATTAGGAATCCGCTGTACGTCGACCCTGTGGCCACCGCAGATTTACTGCGGCCGCCACAGAAATATCTCGAATTCAGGTATCTACGGCCGCCGTACGCCCGCCGAAGAGCAAATGTGACCAAGGTATGAATGGTCTGTAATAATTTTCATTGAAAAAAACAACGAAAAACAAAAGATGAAAAAACAAAGAAATACATACATGTAAGAAAAATATTGGCTTTCGCAATTTTTCGTTGTGGAAACCTTTAAATTAGATTACAAAGATGGCATCTGCAAGAAAATCTGAAGTGAAATTGTATGTTAAATATGCAAATAATGTTTTTCATGAATAAATTTGCATATTTTATTCATATTAAATAAAAATAATTATTTTCAGAATTTTTTATATACATGTACTAGCTTGTAGTTTATGTGGTAAAGAATGTGCATGCCAAATTTCTGTGCGATTGTGCGAATGGCGGCCAAGATCAGAAGGGGGCATCATGGCCACCACCCCCCAGTCCTCATTATCTCAAATAGCCCAGTCCTTTTAGAGTTAAGGTGTGTACTTACATTTGTAAAGCTGTAAAAAGTTGAGTAACTTTCATTATAGTTTCCAGGTAGATCATGACTCACATAAAAGAAGAGATAATAAATGCACCAGCCAAGTATTACACAGTAGTAACCACTGCAGTAGGAGAAAAGAGATTATCAATAGAATAGATCAATGGCATGAACACATGTATGCAGATCTTAAACAACCATCATACTTTCATTCTCTATGTGAAGGTACATATTTATTTTTTAATAATCAAATCAAATTTCTTGGAAGTTTCCTACATAGGTCATTCTGCATAAATGTCTCATTGTTTCCCCTTTTAACTGGAACTAGTTGGCCCTGCAAATCCCCCCACGTACTTCAGTTGTCAGTTTACTGTAGAGAAAACATGCGAAAACTGTATCCTTTACTCAAGTAGATAAACTGAAGTCCAACTCCCAGCTAACCTTCACATTATCTGAAGGCATCGACAGGCGGTTGCCCTCACTAGTTGCCCGGGGGGGGGGGGGCCAGTCAAATATATTGCTGTACACACGGGTGACCAAAAAATGCGTTTAAAGGGGTGTTTTTTCAGTTTTGAAGGCGGGCCGCACGTTCACTCGTTAAAAGGTATCAAAAACACAGATTAAAAAAAGGGGTAGTTTTAAAAGATTGGTCAATGGTCAATCGCAGGGTCAAACGTATTTAGGGTATGTTTTTTTTCCCAAAGCTTTTTTTTTAAAGACAAGCCAAACGTGTTTAGGGTATGTTTTTTTACCCAAGGTTTTCCCCAGGGTCATATTCTGACGACAACTTGTTTAGGGGCAAAAATGTGTATATAAAGCCCGCTAAAAACTTGTTTAGGGAGTGTTTGGAAATAATTTGGCCACGCATGTGTACAGCAATACATTTGACTCCCCCCCCCCCCCCCCCCGGGACTAGTTGTTATGCTGCCCTCACGTTTTCCCCCATCACCGACAGTGGTCCAATGCTTTGCCCTTTTATGAAACCGTCAGTGCCATTTCAAGCTGAAGCACAATAACACATGCAGCGGCAGAGCTTTGCAAGATGGCCGGTGGCCACTCACCGTCTTGCGCTGCCCACGTACAAAGAAAATCGGAGTCAAGAAATGACAAGTTCAAATGAAGAGATGAAGTAAAGTAAAATGTTTTTGTCAAATCACTGTCAAATCAATAAGCTGATATAGTATAATAATGTTGCATCTCTGGACTAGACGACCGACAATGGAGTATAACTAAACCGACATGGCCTACAGCAGCGAAACAAATTGTGATCGAAAAGAACTACACCGCCCGACTGAGCACACGCCCTTTATATCCTTCTTGGCTCAAACACCACATGGCGAGAATCCCTTCCCCAAATCAGTCCTATCACCTTTGTTGCAATGCGCCAAATTAATCCACCTGTAATATTAGGGTATAAAATGGAATTAATTAATGTGCGTATTCTGATTCCAAATCCAAGTTCTTCAGCTTTCCATTATCTTCTCTCTTACGTAACTCTCTCTTCACCACTCCCCTAACTGATCTCTCTATCAACTTTCCTCTCTCTGCGACTCTCACACTCTAACCACTCCCACTACAGCTCTCTCAAGACTCTTACTCAATTCTCTCGTTCTACGACTCTCTTATCTTACAGCTCAGTTATCTCTTGCACTTGTTCACTCTCTCTCTCTAGTTGCTGAAGAATGCAAGCGAGCCGGAAAACAGGAAATCAGAAGCAGAATAGAAAAATATTTAAGTTCAGCTGGACTGTCCATAAATTCTAATTCAGTATTCAATTGTACTCTTCCAAATCCATTGAGTCCCGAGATATACAGTCAGTCCGCAAGCCCTGAAAAAGTAGCTTCCTTTATCCAAGTGATATTCATGACAAGAGAGTTTTTGCATAGTTAATGAGCTTGGTGCGAACCAAAACACCTCTTTTTATTCGGCCATTGCTGCTCTAAATATTGACAAAATTTCATGTTTTTGGTATCTTTGTAAAGAAGAAGAATCATTCTTTCAGGTCATGTGTTTGGATTTTTAAAAGAATTTTGTAATATAGGAAAAACTTTTGATCTAAAACATGAAACAAAATATTTTTTTTTCATGCAACAAAAGTTGTTGTTTTCACACTTAATTTGTGTTTAGGCACAAATGATTTTTAAATCATGATAAAGCTGAAGATCTAAGCTTTAATATGATATAATTTTTATAAGAAGATGTATTTTAGATGGGTCAGCAGCCAGCTTTTCATAGGCAAAGTACATTTTGCAGCTCAAAAACAAGAATACTGCGCTCTGATTGGTCATAGACCACACACCCACGCAAATTCCAATGTTCCCCACACTGGGCCTCTGCAAGGTCACACTCACCATGTGGTAATCTCTTCAAATTACCCGCGCCTGTTTGTTTTGAAAACAGTATTCAGCCAATCAGAACTCTGGATTTTATGTTACTCAGAAATTTCAGAAATCTCGTCTTGCATCTTGATGGAAATAACTGGCTGCTGACCCATCTAAAAGATGCCACATATCAAGAGTGACATTGTAAGAAAGTATAGAGTTTGAGCTTTCTGATGATATAAATAATGTTGGTGCCTAAAACACAAAATGTTGCACAATTTGCAAGTGAAAACAGAGGAAGAAAATTCTGTTTGATGCATCTTTTCAGGTAAAAAATTCACTTATTTATCAAAATATTTCATTCAAAAGAAATGACCAATATAAAAGGGTAACATTTACTCTTGCCCATGGTACAAAAATAATCAATATTACTCAAGGAGAAAGTGGTTAAATTCTTTGAGAAAGAAAGTCTCACAATTCACGAGATTTTGCAGGGACATGAATTCAGCCACGAGAGGACTTGGATAAATCTTGCTCATTTGCTCATTAACACAGGGGCTTGAGGACTGACTGTATACTAATTCTAAATCCCACACAGCCCGAATGCCTAGCAACCATTCAGTTTGAATTCCTTCACTACCACATTCCAAACACAGCCGGCCTGACCCAGAAAACCGGCAACTAAAATTAACACATTATGGAATGTAAACAGTACAAGAAGGCAAACAAACTTTTTACCAAAACAACCAAATCTCTATTTTCCACCCCGCTATACACATTCAAAGAATCGGTACATGTTTAAATACTCTCAAAGACAGACTTTCAAAGAATCAATGTTCTAACATAATCTAGCTCAGCTTGGTAACTAGTAGAAATGGTATGGTACCCTTACCCGACACACAGGTGCAGGGCCCAGGCAGCCGCAATTACTGTGTGTAGAACTCCCAAGATCCGTTTGGACCGCATGCATGAAGGTCTCACGCGCGTAAAACATTCCCCATAGACTTGTGTGTTAAAATGGCACTTAAGAAAAATTCATAAAAAATAAATGTGAAATTAGAGGGTCGAATATTTACTACCTTTGGATAGGATATATATCTGACATTCCATATCTGACCAGAGAAGGGTATAGTAGCCAGCTCATTTTAAAAATAAATCACCATTTATGAAGATAACTATGATGGGATCAAATTCATCAACTGAAACAGTAAAATAGCCCCAATTCATCCGCCAGTCAAAAAATAGTTCCAAATCATTGATATATCTTCCCAATTTGGGCAAAGGAAGTTCAGTAGTTACCATTTCTAGAATCAGTGTTAGATTTTGAATCATATTCATACACTTTTGTCAATCAGCAATATCAAATTTAAACTAGAACTGCAATCGTTTCAGAACGATGTGCATGCATTGACGCGTCTGATTGAAAGGTCAAGTCCACCTCAGAAAAATGTTGATTGGAATCAATAGGGAAAAATCAGACAAGCACAATGCATAAGAAAGTTATGACATTTCAAAGTTTCGTTTATTTTTAACAAAATAGTTATATGAACGAGCCAGTTACATCCAAATGAGAGAGAGATGATGTCATTCACTCAAAATGGCGCATGCACTGTCATGCATGAATGATTTTTGAAAATGAAATAAGAGGTACACAATAATGCATCATAGACAACATGTCTACCAAATCATGAATTTGGATGAGAAGCGGAGGCAGGGGAGGACTAACAAAAATTACATGTTCATCAAAGTGGATTTTGGTACATTTTGCCCTCCATAGGAAGTTACATTCTCGAGTCAAACAGATTTCGTCCATTTTTAGACCATATGGCCGCTCAACAAAGAGAGAGAAGGGAGAGAAAGACACAGAGAGAGTGTTATGAATAAGCATACAAATTTCCCTGACAGTCATTAACGTAACTCAGTGTAAAGTACATAGCAGAACGATGTGCACGCATAATACGTTATGCCATTGACATTGTGTACAATTCTGTTGTTGATAATGTGTGCGTTGTGAGTAGTAGTATACCATGTGTTCAGATTGGCTTATCTTGAAATTTTCTGTTGTAACCTATGTCGTATTTGGTATCACTGGAAAGAGCATTCCCATGCGGTGACATTGATACCCCTTTTAATTGTGCGCAAGCAATAGACCGGAAGTAAATGCCATATAAAGAAAGACATTAAAAATGACAGTTTTGCAAAATAATCTTAAACTGACGTCAGATTTTGTCAGTTTCTGTCACAAAAGGTTAACGAACGGTTAAAGTATATATCAATACTCATATCTGCCAAGTTAGAAAGGATAAGCTTCAATAATAAGGAAATAAGAGCTAGTTGAAGTTGTGCTGGCATTATAGTGCATTTTTGCGTATTTTGCTGATTTTCGGGAGCATTTTTCAGATATTTCGTCAGTTGTAAGGTATATATTTTTCTAAATGGCATGAAAGGGCATATCTTGAACACCCTAAATCTAAAAAAGGGTACGGGTTTGGCCATGCATGACGCAATGAGGAGCATTCAAAGGTAAGTGTTTTTGAAACTTTAGAGGGCGCTATTTCAATAACGGAAAATCAATGATGCGTATAAACTATACCGTATGTATGATATGGTACCAGTTTCAATTCCTGAGAATATGAGCTCAAAATGAATAAAAACAAGAAAGTTATGGCTATTTTACGATTTTTTTACTTTACATTTCAATAAATATGACGTTTTTGAAGGAAGGCTATTTCGGATTTGAATTTAGGGCATGAAGATGGCATTTTGAAGGTCAGGTTATACGTCGCAGATGATGGAGCAATTCTTTGACTATCTATAGCAATTTGTTAGTCCAACACCCACTTGGTCCAATTGACAGTTGGTCCAATATCCACGTGATCTGACATTGGTCCAATGCCCACTTGGCCTAATGCCCATTTGGTCTAATGCGTATACAGTCATGTAAGTCTACGCAATGGCGTAGTAATATCAGGTGTGAACGCCCCGGCTCTTGCCTGTCATGCCACCACACATGCACACATTCACCCCTTTTGTGAAAACTACTGACTTTCCCAATGTTAGATATACAATTACAACACCAAAAGTGATTAAATTTGAGAAAACTGGGCATAAGCTGAATGCGTTGCAGAGATGGTAATCAAAATCAGGCTAATAATATATAAATTGCTATTTGCGTCGAAACAATTGTCGTTCATCCTATATTGTGCTGTGTTTTTTCCTACCACTCTTTTTTTTACCGGGGGGGGGGGGCCTATTCACCCCCTGGATCTGCACCTGCCCCAGTTATTAGACCCAAGTGGGAATGGACCAAATGGGTATTGGACCAAATGGCAATGAATTTAGATGAACTGGCTATTGGGACAAAGAGGGTATTGGACCAAGTGGGTATTTGACCAAATGGGAATTGGACCAACTGGCAATGAATTTAGACGAACTAGCTATTGAACGCAATGGCTCATGGAAGAAGTGTCTGTTAAATGAAGTTGCATTTAGATGAAATGGCTCTTCGAGGAAGTTGCCATTGGACGAAATTACTATTTTATAGACGAAGTGGTTTTGCGAGAAGTGCCTCTCAGACAAAGTGTCTACTGGACGAAATGGCTCTTAGACGAAGTGGATTTTGGGCGAAGTGGCTCGTAGACCAACTGGCTATCGGACGAAATGACTATTGAACAGAATGATAATGGACCAAACGGCATTAGACGACATAATCATTGAACAAAATGGCGTTGGACAAAGAGGCAAATCACCCCCCCCCCCACACAGACAATACTACCACTGACTTTGTCTCTATTAAACTCAATATCATAATCATCAGACTTTACTCCATTATAATCGTGAAATCTGGTTTTTAATTTGTTATCAAAATATGCATATTGTCCAAAATGTGCATGCACATCACGTTTTAACTGCACATTTTGGTAACAAAAAATCCTGACAGTCATAGGTGCACAATTGGCACATTTTGGTAAATTACCAAAATGTGCCGTAACACTCCTCTTACCTAAGTCAACAGAAGAGAATACTTACCCTATTCCTAAGTTGATGATTGCAATCCAACCCCCAGCCCATGCACTCTTTGGCCCTGCAAGCTCTTTGAATGAAGATATAGGACCCTTCTTGGTGTATCGACCGGTACCATACTCAATCAGGATAATAGGGATCGACCAAATGAACAGGAATACTAACCATACCAGTAGGAACTGCAAACAACCTGACAAAATAGAAAAAAAAAATATAACATTCTGACTAAACAGGCATGGGTTTGGCATGTCTATTCAAATGTTGCATTCCTTTTTTGCGAATCACTTGATGGCTCTGCACAGTCAAGGGATCACCCTATGGTCTACCCTAGCTTTGAGGACTCCGTCACGATGGTGATATTTTATTAATATTTTTGACATTGTATTTACATCACGGAGCCTTGAGACGGTGGGCACATGTATAAAACTGTATTGCGAGGGATGTAAACAGGCCATTCTCAGATAAAATGTTCAATTCTAAAGCCCAAGGGGGCCACTTCCATTGACGAGTGGATACCATGCGCGACCATGGGGTCTCGAAAAGCACCCTAAACACGTAATTTCCATATTCTGAAAATGCACCCGTTAACAAGTATTGGCGTGTGAAACCCTACCCTTAACAAGTATTGGAAACAAAACGATACTCTTGGCAAGTATTCCCTGAATTGAACCCCTAAACAAGTATAGCGATATTTAAATTATATGCCACGGACCTTTACCTATACATCATTGGGTTTAGTACAGCCCGGCCACCTCCCCACACCTCATGCAAATCGTACTCTAAACACATAGTGATGACTCTTGGGGCAAAAAGTACATCCTTTATAAAACATTGTAGTCTGAATTTTTTTATACCCTCGCAAATTGGACCCTAAACACGTAGCTTTCCTATCGAAAATAGATACCCTTTTTTCATTATTTTAGTGTTTTTGACACCCTTATTACGTTACGTACGTAACGTGCCCTATCTTGAAAAAGACATCCTTTTTACGTGTTTTTTTGGTCGCGCATGGTATCCACTCGTCAATGTAAGTGGCCCCCCCCCCCCCCCCGGGTTCTAAAGTTAACATTGGTTGAAAAACAAACAAGAATCACAAAGAAAGACGGAGTCGAGAAATGACAAGTTCGAACGAAGAGATGAAGTAAAGTTATATGTGTTTATTTTGAATCAGCATCAAATCAATAAGCTGGTGTAATATAATAACGTCGTACCTCTGGGTAGGACAACCGACAATGGGGTAAAACTAAACCGACATGGCCTACGGCAGCAAAACAAATCGTGAACGAAAAGAACTACCCCGCCCGACCTAGCACACGCCCTTTTTATACATCTTGGCTCAAACACCACTTGGCGAGAAAACCCTTCCCCCCATATCGGTCCTATCACTTTCGGTGCAATGCGCCAAATTAATCCGCCTATAACATTAGTGTTTAAAATGGAACTTATTAAAGGACAAGTCCACCCCAACAAAAAGCTGATTTGAATACAAAGAGAAAAATCAAACATGAATAATGCTGAAAACTTCATCAAAATCGGATGTAAAATAATAAAGTTATGACATTTTAAAGTTTCGCTTATTTTTAACAAAATAGTTATATGAACGAGCCAGTTACTTCCAAATGAGAGAGTCGATGATGTCACTCACTCACTATTTCTTTTGTTTTTTATTGTTTGAATTATACAATATTTCAATTTTTACGAATTTGACAATTAGGACCACCTTGCTTGAACCACAAAATGTTAAAATAATGGTATTCCATGTGTTCAGGGAAGAATTAAACTTGTTTCACATGAAAGTGACGAGAAAATCAAAATATTTCATATTTCATAAAATAAAATACAAAAGAAATAGTGAGTGGGTGATGTCATCGGTTCCCTCATTTGCATACCAAACAGGGTGTGCATATAACTGTTTTGTGAAATTAAGCGAAACTTTAAAATGTCATAACTTTCTTATTTTACATCCGATTTTGATGAAATTTTCAGTGTTATGCTTGTTTGATTTTTCTCTTTCTATTCAAATCAGCATTTTGTTGGGATGGACTTGTCCTTTAATGTGCGTATTCTGATTCCAAATTCAAGTTCTTCGGCTTTCCATTATTCTTCCCTATTACATGTATGTAACTCTCTCTTCACCACTCCCCCAACTGCTCTCTCGATCAACTTTTCCCCCTCTGCGACTCTCACACTTTAACCACTCCCACTACAGCTCCCTCATCCATTCTCTCACTCAATTCTCTCATTCTACGACTCTTGTACATGTATCTTACAACTCAGTTATCTCTCCCACCTGTTCATTCTCTCTCTCTCCCTCTCTCTAGTATGGTGGCCCTGAAGGGACATCGCAAATAGACCCAATCGCGAATATTCACGACGAAATTCACGACGTCGCCAATTTCGTCGTGAATTTTGTCGTCAATTTGAATATTCACGACGAAATTGGCGACGAAATTCGCGACATCGTGAATTTCGTCGCAAATTATTCACGACGTCGCCAATTTGAATATTGACGACGAAATTCGCGACATCGTGAATTTCGTCGCCAATTTCGTCGCGAATTATTCACGACGAAATTCACGACGTCATGAATTTCGTCGCCAATTTCGTTGTGAATTTTGTTTTGCTTGCCTGGGCGGTATACGGGTTGAAACCAACTCGCCTGCTGCTAATTCCTCCACTCACAACAGGGTCTACATTCATTTAGTCTTATGCAATTCTGTCCATAAACTTTTCGTCTAACAACCATGGTCCAATAACCATTTGGTCCAGTCATCACTTCGTTTTATTACCAGTTCATCTATGACCATTTCGTCTCATAACTAGTTGGTCTAATGTCAATTTTATTTTCCTTCATTTCGCCCAATTAACACTTAGTTCAATTCGATGTCCACTGCTATCCATATGCATAGGCGGATCCAGGGGGGAGGGGGGCCGAGGGGCCCGCCCCTCCCCCCTCCCCCCTGTTGGCATAGCAAAAAAAAAGGAAAAAGGGAAAGAAAGAAAAAAGGAGGGAAAAGAGAATAGAAAAAAGGAAGAGGAGACGAGTGAATAAAATAAGATGAGGGAATTAGACATGGAAATAAAAAGAATCTTTCATGTCACATATCTCACATCAATTGTTTATTATATACCTATTCTGTTTAAGTTACAAAAAGTCCTTAGAATTTTCATTTTTTAAGGGAAAAAATGTAAAAAAATTCAGCTCGCGCATCGCGCTGGCATTATTTGATTTTTAAAATATATAATGTCTTCATGACTAACTGCATGCAGTCTTTAACAGGTACCTTTTCCACTAGTTAATTTCTGATCGCGCTTCGCGTTCGTAGTAATTATTTATTTGCATACACATCTTTTTTAGGAAAACAAACATTGCCAAGAATGTTAAAATTTTAGGAAAAATACATCAAAAAAATAGTTCGCGCTTCGCGCTCACATTATATAAATAAGGATTATGATATTATATATTTATGTTGATTTATAAGAATAAAGGTAAGAAGACTACCTCTTCACAGAAACCAACAATCATCTTCGAGCGGCCGATCGGGGAAAATATTGCTGAAAAATGATTCCCCCCCCCCCTTTTTGGTGAAGGCTGTTTTGTGTTCGACACGTCTATTACTATAACACTGTAGTCACAAACACTATACACACATGACTGCTCTCTCTGCTGGTCAAAGAACAAGTGCTTTATTCATACATATGAAACATGTGGTACCACGCAGGGTCCAGGGTATTATATAACTCTCTACACGGTGTTGAGGGGTAGCCATGGGAACAGATTAGATAGGGTAGGGGATGGAATGTGCTGACCCAGGGAAAAGTCTGCTACTGGGAAATGATGATATGGAATGAATGGAATGATTATATGCCAATGCATGGAGGCCTATACAAACACAATCCGCCCCTGGAACACCTATAGGCAATGCAAGCGCGAGCGAAAATTTGATATAGTGACATGAAAGATTCTTTTTATTTCCATGTCTTCCCCTCATCTTATTTTTTTTCACTCGTCTTCCTCCTCTTCTTTTTTCTCCTCTCTTTTCCCCTTTTTTTCTTTATTTCTTTCTTCCCTTTTTCATGTTTTTTGCTCCGCCAATAGGGGGGGGGGCGGGCCCCTCGGCCCCCTCCCCATGGATCCGCCTATGCATATGGATAGCAGTGGACATCGTTCTGTCGTTTCAATGGTTTATTTTCAATTGGTCTAATGCCAACTCGTCTGCTATCATTTGGTCTACCATCAGTTTGTCCACTATCCACATGGTCTAACTGCCATTTCGTCTAACAAGTGGAATGCCTCTGGCCGTCTCACCTGCATCACGCAATTCAATATAGCAGCAGTGCTGATTTTGAAAACTACTATAACTCGCACAAGATGTTCAGTGATACTTGGTTACTCTTATTTCCACGTTTTATGAACTAGACCAATACACTTATAGAGATATGATGGCAATTCAACAAATACCCCCAACGTGGCCAAAGTTCTTTGACCTTACATGACCTTTGACCTTGATCATGTGACCTGAAACTCGCACAGGATGTTCAGTGATACTTGATTACTATTATGTCCAAGTTTTATGAACTAGACCAACACACTTTCAAATTTATGGCTGTAATTCAACAAAAACCCCAATTTGGCCAAAGTTCATTGACCCTAAATGACCTTTGACCTTGATCATGTGACCTGAAACTTGCACAGGATGTTCAGTAATACTTGATTACTATTATGTCCAAGTTTCATGAATCAGATCCATAAACTTTCAAAGTTATGATGGTAATTCAACAGATACCCCCAATTCGGCCAAAGTTCATTGACCCTAAATGACCTTTGACCTTGGTCATGTGATGTGAAACTCATGCAGGATGTTCAGTGATACTTGATTAACCTTATGTATAAGTTTCATGAACTAGGTCCATATATTTTCTAAGTTATGATGACATTTCAAAAACTTAACCTTAGGTTAAGATTTTGATGTTGATTCCCCCAACATGGTCTAAGTTCATTGACCCTAAATGACCTTTGACCTTGGTCATGTGACATGCAACTCAGGCAGGATGTTCAGTAATACTTGATTAACCTTATGGCCAAGTTTCATGAACTAGGTCCATATACTTTCTAAGTTATGCTGTCATTTCAAAAACTTAACCTCAGGTTAAGATTCGGTGTTGACGCCGCCGCCGTCGCCGTCGGAAAAGCGGCGCCTATAGTCTCACTCTGCTATGCAGGTGAGACAATAACCAAGTTGGTCCAATTGCCATTTATTCCATATGCCATTTGGTCTAATTGAACTAAGTGTTAATTGGGCGAAATTAAGGAAAAAAAAATTGACATTAGACCAACAACTTATGAGACGAAATGGTCATAGACGAACTGGTGATAAGACGAAGTGATGACTGGACCAAATGGTTATTGTTCGGACAGAATTGCATTAGACTAAATGAATGTAGACCCTGTTGTGAGGGGAGGAATTAGCAGCAGGCGAAATGGTTTCAACCCGCATACCGCCCAGGCAAGCAAAACAAATTCACGACGAAATTGGCGACGAAATTCACGATGTCGTGAATAATTCGCGACGAAATTGGCGACGAAATTCACGAATTTCGTCGTGAAAAGTGAAATATGAAAGTGAAATATGAAGGCTTTCGTGCACACTTTTGGTGAATTTTGTGATAATTTTCAATAGAAAAATAAGTTTTCAAAAATTTAGGGGTCATCATGCCCCCGTATTGTCGTTGCGAGCATTTTGGGGAAAAATTAACTTAACAAAAACAAAAAAACAAAAAATTATAGAAAGTAGAAGGGCCTGATGCACTTACACTCACTCTCTCAGCTCATATGCACTTGATCCACTTCCATTAAGGATCCGGATTTCGGGCTAAATTCCGCCCGACAGTTCCGGGGACCAACCAACGTAATATTTCGTATTGCGAGGTACCGTATACTAAGGTCGCACCATGAACTGCATTTTTCAGTGGATTTCTAACAAGTGGGTCTCGCGTGCTGGGATCTCACTTCTGGTGTCCACAACACGCAACTTCCATGGCTTAATTTTTCTGTGCGCGACAACATGTAATGAACCCTTGGGTTGTTCCTACGATCAGAGAGAAAAGGTGAAATACACGCGCGCCTATGGGGATTGTGAACTGTAGGAAAAATCGTATAAAATTACACTTTTTGATATTTCTACGAAGACGAAGTTATATAGAAAATGAAGAATATTACAATCAGACCATATCCCTACAAAATTGCTTCAAGAAATGCCATTATGAAGAGGAAACGGAAAAAATTTGTGAAGAAAAATCACGAAAAGGAAATCGCATCATGAATATTCATATCATGGGCGGTCCCACATTTGCGAGTTTTCCATTATTTAATAAATAATGGTTATTTGTATATAAATAATGATTATTTGTATATAATGGCAAACTGTAAAAATTGTTTATAAATAATGATTATTTATAAATAATGGGATATTGAAACAAAATTATTATTTATAAATAATGAAGAAGATATTTCATTATTTAACAAATAATCATTATTTATAAATAATGGAAAAATCGAACATTAAATAATGATTATCTATAATTAATGAAAATAATGGCGCACTCGAAAAAATTATTTATAAATAATGAAGTAGACGTTTTCATTATTTAACAAATGATCATTATTTATAAATAATGGGAAACTCAACAAATTATTTATAAATAAAGAAATGTGCACTGGCATTGTTAATAAATAATTATTATTTATAAATAATAGAAAACTTATTTATAAATAATGGAAAAACGAATTGCAATTATTTATAAATAATGAAGTATGTAGTGTCATTATTTATAAATAATGAAAAACGAAAATCATTATTTATAAATAATTAAAGACAAATAATCATTATTTATAAATAATGAAAAACAAATAATTATTTATAAATAATGAAAAACAAATAATCATTATTTATAAATAATGAAAAACAAATGATCATTATTTATAAATAATGAAAAACAAATAAAAATTATTTATAAATAATGAAAAACAAATAATCATTATTTATAAATAATGAAAACAAATAATCATTATTTATAAATAATGAAAATCAAATAATCATTATTTATAAATAATGAAAAACAAATAATCATTATTTATAAATAATGGAATGTCGATCTATTATTATTTACAAATAATGAAGTATTACTTGGAATTATATATAAATAATTAGAAATGTTATTTTATATAATAGTAATTATTTACAAATAAAATGTAAATTATATATAAATAATAGTTATTATTTAATAAATAATGATTATATAACAAATAATTGTTCATATAACAAATTATTGGTACAATCGGCGCCTCATACTATACAAATATTACATGGTTTTTTATAGCCTATTTGTTTTTGTTTTCAAGTTCAAAATATTAAAAGTGAATTTGTTGAACTTTATGTTTTTTATTATAAAGCCACTCACGCAAGCCGACTGTGTAGTAGAATTCCGCGTATTTGTGTGTGTTTGATTTTACATGCAATTAAGTGTATTATCAGCAATTTCATGTACTTCTGCATCAAATTTACATGACAAAAATTAATTGTTTATATTTTTCAACTAATTAATTATGCAAATAAGCATATAAATTTGCCCTAAATTTGTTTTTTGTATGTTTTTGCTTTTAAGTCTATTTATTAAGCTAGTAGAATGCTTATTTTTGGTGAGAGTATCAATTTTTACATTTATAACAAATATCCACAAAAAATTGCAAAAAATATAATTTCTGATGTATTTTTTGTTTTTTCGAACCTTTGTTTTTTATTGTTTTTTTTCGATGAACTTTGTCGGGGACTCTTTTGCGATCATAAATAGCATATAAATAAATCCATTTGAACCAACAAAAGTAAAAATAATCATACATTTATGATTTTTGGTTGAAAAACACAATTTGCATTGACATGGAATCACGTTTTTGAGCAATCTTTGGTCCGACATGCATGTACAAAATGTTGCGTTATTTCGATACTGCGCACCCAGGCATCGTAAATTTGGTCTCAAAAGATGCGCAAGACTTGAAAGTAAAAAGTCAGTGAGTGGTGTCAAAAAATTTTGCGCGATGGCGTAGTGATGAAATTTGTCGAGGGGGGGGGGGCTCAAATTGACCCCCCCCATTTGATAAGGATTAATATAGCATTAGGGGCCTACAATAGGCCTTAAATGCACACTCAGACCTAACCTGACAAACAAAACAAGCATGTTCAGACAAGTGTGAAATACTGTATACATTTTTTTTCTCATATCCAATGTTTTTATTCATAATTATTTTGGGGTAAGTTGGGACTCCAACTAGCCCTTTCAATTTTGTTCCAACTAGCCCCAGAGGCCCATTTGACAATTAAAGCTTACAGCACAAAAAAGGGACTTCACCATGGCATATTAATAACCTTATTTTGTAGTTTGGTACAAGTGTCTATTATACCCCCAAACTGGCCAACTTGATCTATAAACTTCTCTGAGATAATAAAACATTTCTGAAAGAGAAAAAAATTACTCAGAAGGTGAAAAAACAAAAATTCCTTTCTAACTTCACCAGGCTTGTTGCACATGTGGTGTCTGTAATATCATGGAGCTATTAATAGCTCCATGGTAATATGGTGGATGACTGTTGATAATGGCAATATATTGAGGGCAGTATTGCATAAATTTATTTAAAGGCGTCAAAGAAAATAAAAATGTTTCAACTTATCCCGCATTCCAACTAACCCTAATCTCCCCTACCTGTTTTAGTACTGCACATTATTCAATCATTGTTCATTTTGTTCAAATTTGAATGATATTCAGCCCCCAAAATACAGTTATTCAAAAGTTTGAAGTCTCGTCTGTTGAAGACATAAACCGTGAAAATGAATTACCGTTACCCAGTTCAAGTTCAAGTTTATTCAAACCAATCAAAACAAGAGACATATTACACAGTTTAACAAGAAAATGAGAATACATGATAGGTTTGGGACCACATAGAAGCAGAGCTTGCGAGAGGGGCCCCTTATACAGAACATTACAGCAAGAATGAGATGAAAAATATATACAATGATAATCTAGAGAGTAAATAAGAAAAATACATACAAAAATCCACACACACACACACACACACATACACACGCACACATATGGTTTATCAAGATTCAATTTAAGATATTTTGTAATCTTTCAAATAAATATTTCGACATGAATTTTTAAATATGGGCAGTGTTGGACTGGATCTAAAGCTTTGTGGTAAATTATTCCATTCTTTGATACAAACTATCACAAAAGAATTCAAAGCAGTATTTGTTCTTGCAAGTGGTTGGTGGATAAGATTTTTCTGCCGTGTATTGTACAAAGGACATTCGAGTTAACAACAAAAGCATCTTTTAAAAATGAACAGTTTTGAGAGGATTGTGATTTGTACATAAATATCAAACAATTGAAGGAGACTAAATCATCAAGAGGCAAAATCTTCAATTGCAGAAATAAAGGAATACTTGGACATCTGTAATTCGAATATGTTATGAGCCTCATAACTTTCTTCTGAAGAATTAGCAGTTTGTTTAAATGGTTCCTATATGTATTTCCCCATGCAACATTACAATAATTTAAGTGTGGCATAATAATAGCATTGTAAACAGTTACTAAGGTCTACTGAGGCAGAGAGAAGCGTAACTTATAAATGACATCAACATTCCTTGATACCTTAGTACAAACATATATAACTGAGGTGATTTTTCCATGATAAATGATCATCAACTACAACTCCCAGAAACCTTACATCTTGACTTCGATTGATCTGATGGCCACCTATTGATAATGGATTAGTATCTTCAGGGACTCTTTTACCCCTTGTTTTAAAGACAACATATTGAGTTTTACTAGCATTTAATAAAAGCTTGTTACAGCAAAACCATTTAAATATATTTTTAATTTCATCGTTAGTTGAGAATATAAGAGTATGCATATCCTTGTGATGGGAAAGTAAGCAAGTATCATCTGCGAATAGTGAATAAGTAAACAATTTTGATGAATTTATAATGTCATTACTATAAATCAAGAACAATAATGGACCCAGAACCGAGCCTTGGGGTACACCACATTTAACCACCTTAGATTGTGATTTAACTCCATAAATCATTACATACTGACATCTATTCTTTAAGTAATTTTTAAACCAACTCAAGGCTGCCCCACGAACACCATAATGCTCAAGCTTGAACAATAATATATCATGATCGATAGTATCATATGCCTTCGATAAATCTAGAAACACACCAATACAAAAATTTCCACTATCAATTGCACTTATAATATAATAATGGTATTTACTAAATTAAAAACACCCATTACTGGTTCTGAAATATTAGATCCGTCATCCATGATGAGAGATTTCAACAAGTAAACAATATATACCACAACAACAGTTTTTAAACCAAATCCGTCACAGACCATACAAATATAAAATATCAACAAGGATAGATGAAACAAGGAAATCTGAGGACAACCATTACACATATTCACATACACCCTCACACACACAGACACATTAACACCTACGTGATGAATATATAAAGGTACTATGTACATAGTATATTGAAGAAAATAAGTGCAAGGGCACATAGTAGGTGGTTTCAAACCGCCTCGATCACAAGAATCCCCGTCAAATTACAAGAACATTTACATGCTAAAAAATACCAGATAATTAATCCCATATTCAGACCGCCCCGAAACACACTCTTTGGGGAAATTTCTCGAAGTTATGAGCATGCGCAGTACTGTCTGGTAGCAGACGAAGAAGCGCGCGCTTTTAGCGGTACGATTGGGGGACGGCCGGCGTAGCTCTAGCACGTACTAACAATACTCGATCGTATGCACAAATCATTTGTTCCCTTGATCATCTGCAATTGCACTAGATTTCTCTCCACATTGAAATCAAGGCCTTGGTGGCCTCCTCACTCCAGTGCGATGTCATCTGGTATGAAAATGTAGAATACGGGTAAATATCACCCTTAATTCGTAAAACTATTTTTTTTAAGAAGAAGAATCAACCGCCTAATCAAAGTCGAACCCCGGGTCACGTCGCATGAAAATTGTACGTATGTTTATCGCTGCATGTGCACTGGCGCTGGCTTGCTGGTAGGCCTCGCATATCCATGCATATCGAACAGCGCGGGCTATGAACCGGAAATTCACTTATGGCGGTGATCGATGGGATACAAGTTCCCGTAGTTTGCTTTCAGATTGCCAAAATACCCACGACCTTGGAAAAATCCCCACGAAAGTTCTCGTAATTTCGCCAAGTACCTACTATTTAGCGGGTATTTTCTTTCAGGAATATTACGCGTAGTATGCTTTCACATTACCAAAATACCTGGTATTTTCTGATCGGGATAAATTTCCGATCAGAGAATACCTGAACTGACGAACTTCGAGGCGGTCTGAAACCACCTGATGACATAATAAATATACAATGAGACACAAGTTAAAAACAAAGAAAGAAAAGAATGATAAAAGAAACATTAAGTGATTTATTAAACAGACCTTTATGGAATAAACAATTAACATCCCCTCTACCAGCCTGTGTGCAAAGTCAATGTTGATTTACATGTACATTGAGGTAAGTTTCATGGCCTAAGGCTAGTTTGTTTTGCAGTAGTTCATAGAAGTCTATTCCTTCAGTTTGTCTAATTCTGCAATGTCCTTTTCGCTTGTTATTTTTACCTTTTTTCCTGCTTTATTCCTGGCCATGATTTTCCCGTCTTGCGTCCAAACTCTTTTAACATATTTGTGGTTGCTTTTCTTCACTTTCCAGAATAACTGGGCTTGCTTCCTTGTTAGATTTTCATTTATGAAGATGAAGGTATCCTTGCCCTTTAGCTTGCTTCTGCCCTGTAGATTGCATCCCGGGCATTGTAGTTGGAGAATTTTATGATGATATTCCGTGGCCGTGGATTCTCCTTTCCCGTAGGCTTGGAGTCAGATCTTTCCTTCATCCCACCATGGTTCGTCAGACGATGGGACCTGTCGATGTCGGATGATTTAAGCTTTATCCCGAGATTCTGCTCACATATTCAACGATCTTTTCGTCTGTATTCTCATTATTGGATTCAGGCACACCGCTAAATACCAGGCAGTTTTGTCGCGAGTACTGCTCGGCCTCTTCAGATGTCGATTCCAGGTCTACCACTCTCCCTTGCAAGCGCCCTACTTCATCTCAGAGATTCGCATTTTCAAACTGAAGGGATTCTACATGATCAGAAACTGTTGCTTCGATTTCTTTTACGAGAAGGGATTTAATGGAGCTGACAAGTTGTTTCACAAATGACTCTTCCGTTAGGATATCTTGCAGTGCCTGCCTGATTGCTCCCGCTATTCCAGACTTAGCAGAAGCTTCGTCTTCCTCGGCCTCGCGAGAGTTTGTTGTCAGAAGAATGTTACAATAATAAAATTGATGCAGGTAGTTCAAAATACTCTGCATCAGTGAAGTGTCATTAGTCGTTTTCAAACAAAAGTCTCTTCTTCAAACGTGATAGCTTTATCACATGAAACTATGAAAGTGAAAAAGATAAGTTCCCAAAAAGTAAATGTATGCTCAAATAAAGAATGTTTAAAGTTTGAAATAACAGTTCAAATGCACACATCCAAAAGACCATGGATGAAAATATAAAGGTTTGTTCAGAACCTGTTTTATGTAGAACGCTAAAACATAAGGTCATTTTCAAACTAAAGTAGACATGGGGTTGAAAATTAAAACTTGCTAAAAATCATTAGGCTTTAATGTTTTTTGAAACTAGACATCTTAAAGTATATTTTTCCATTTCAGTTACATAAAATTATTCATTATGTCTTGAGATACAGTGAATTTAGTGCAAGGGAAATTTAATGTCACAAAATGTTGATTTTTGCATTAAAATTCACATATTGGCTATCACAATATAAAATTTGTATTAGAAGCGCATTTGTTGGCAAGATACAAGCTGTGTATTCTAAACTCCTAAATAGCAAAAAAAAAACTCTCTTAAGTGTTTTTCTGAAAAAATAGGGCTTCAAAGTTTTCAAAACTGGTTGTCGTGTCACTCACGTTTTAAAGACAAAAAGTTTTCTAGAGCTGTGTATTCTAAAAATTAATTTATCCCAGTACATGAGCAAATACAGTTTTCCTGTACCTTATTGTATATAAAGTAACTTGGTCCAATGTGTTAAGGTAATCCTAAAATTAACTGTTAAAGGCCGTGTTTATGCTTCCACTTTTCAGGCCAGAATCAGCGTTTCCAAACGTGATTAGTCCAAAACACGGTTGCGTCCATGCTTACTTTAATTTAAACGCTGTTTCAAAAGGCCGATCGTAAACTCACAAAAAGGTGCGTTTGTAAACGTCGTTTGACCAGAATCAGGCTTTCTGGGGAAGTATAAACAGAACCACGATCGTAAACGTGTTTAAATGACGTCATTTGGTACATGCTTCCGGTGAGATGAAAATCCGCGGGCAAATACAGTCGCATTGTTCCATGGTCGCATGTTACCTCCACGGAATTACCTCTCATCTCCCTTGTTTTGCATGTGTAGTACTATTACTAGTATTACTCTTCCAATTTGTCATCACGATGAACATTAAAGGATTTACAAAAAAAAAACCTGGAACATGAGTTATAATGAGGAGACATCGCCAGATGCCCCAGTATAGCATAAAGAAATATATATTTTATTATTTTGTGTACTTAATATTCTTTATTTTTCTTACTATTATCCTCACCATGGTGGAAATTATATGGCTATATCAAGAAGCTCAATGCAATGACTAAAATATCGGAAATTGTTTGATGTTTATATAACAGTCGACGTACCTTCCCCATAACAACACTCGGAAATTTTTTTTTCGAAAAAGGGCGCGCCCAATTTGACCTCGCTTTCCTGCTCAACGAAAATTACGATGCGAAGCCAGCTGGAGATCGTGATTTTGCCTCTGAAAAGTTAGCATAAACAGCACTCCCAGAACCACGTTTACGATCAGCGTTTTGGATCGACGTTTGAAAAAGCTGATTCTGTCCTCGCAATGGAAGCATAAACACACCCAAAGTTGTGTCGTGTCACTCACAATGTTGTGTCACTCACGGTATCATATTGTGCATAAAAAAGGACATCCAATAATTTTTGAAGCATTTTACTAGATCTATATATATTCAGGGATACAGTCAAAATGTTGTTCCTGACATCATTTAGGC
Organism: Lytechinus pictus; assembly: GCF_037042905.1. NCBI lineage: Eukaryota > Metazoa > Echinodermata > Echinoidea > Temnopleuroida > Toxopneustidae > Lytechinus > Lytechinus pictus. Next base: position 167,971 of record NC_087245.1, on the reverse strand, counting down.
CTATTTTAGGCTAATAATTTTCTCAATTTTCCTAACTTCACTCCTTTAAATGGAAATATTGAATTTGACATTGAGTTCATCTACTTTCTCTCCTCTCCATGGTCACCTCGGTTTCAAAAATTCTGACAACTTTCCATTGGTGTGAAGACTCAGATCCTAATTCATATTTTGGTGAATGTACTGACATTAAGAATATACATGTAACAACAAAATCAATCAACAAAAAATTATGAATGTTTCAAGAGAAACACCAAGTATACTTAGAAAACAGCATATTTACAATAAAGAGTTGGTGATGGTTCAAGTCATACAGGCATGACTTGAACATTCTTCTGTCTCCATTTACTGAAATGAGCAGAAAGTTCACCTTTCTTTTTAGCAATGTTATTTATTTGTTTTACTCATTAAGAAAGCTAGCAATGTCAGGGATCTTATTATGAAATTTGCAGAAATTTTAGTGGTAGAGAAGTGTATGATATATAAGAGATCTCCGTGAACACCAAACATTCTTTCAAAATCAGAAAAGAAAATCTTTTTCTTTCCTTCTGATTGATCAACCTTCTTTTGCCACAAAGCTTGTATTCGAGGACATGAAATAAACAAATTTGCAAGAAAATTTCAGGTGAGAATGTACTGAGATTTGATAGAACATTTTGGATATTACTTGAAGCAGCTACATGCCAAGTTCAAAATCATTCTTTGTTCGGCCACCATTCATACCACTTGTGATTAACTACATGTAGGCGCTGAACAGCAAACTACCGAAAGCGGGCCGATGTGTGTTCAGAGCAGATTTGCATTTTATTCATACAACAAAATGATATATGTTCATGTAGGTCCCAACAAGTCCCAACCAAGAGCACATTTGGATTTTAGCAACTTTGGATGGGTTGCCGTGTTTTCATGTAGATCAATTGATTGTACCCTGGTTAGAACAGAGCTGGACCTTGAGGGAAAAACGCTATGGAGGTATAGAGGGAGTATTTGAAGGTTAGGGATGCTGAATTGAATTTCGGTGTGACATCCAAGGGCTTAGAAAAGGAAAAGCTAATGACTTGTAGGTAATATTAACAGACTGCAAGAATCAGGTACTGACTATGCGTCTTTCATCTCGTGGCTTTCCCTGGATTCCCTGTGGTTTTGTTTATGATCAAATAATTAGCCATGAAAAGCCGCTTGCTAGATTCCTGCTAAAAGCACAGCTCTGAATTTTGGTACAGTGCCTACTGCCTTGGGAGGGTCCATATACAAGCCGTGTTCAGGAAAAAAAACCAATGCTTGATGAGTTGAAATTGATCCCCAAGTTTCTCAAGGATTTGCTGATCTGAAGTGTGCAGCGAAGTAACTGTGGTTTGGTACGAAAAAAGACATTGAAGCTGCCAAGTCCTATTTGGACAATGCCTAAAATATTAAAGGAGGATAATATTGTAGTCCAATATTTCAAGAAAAAGGAGTCATACATGACATCATAGGCTACCAGACCATGCTAGATGATGTGAGTGACTATGGAGAATATCCCTTTCTTACAAGGAAAAATTATTCCATCAGTTGTGGATGTTGAGTTGTAAACCTGTAAACTGTCATTTATGGATAGGGAAAAAAAGAGTATAAATTTTGAATGACATCAAGCCACAAAAAAAAAATGTTGGGAGTTGATGTCAATGCGAAAGCCACATAACACCTCCTTCAAGTGCCTCCTTTAAAGAGGAGAGTGGTAGAAGCCCGAGTGTGACAATGATGCGGTATGGTATAGGGAATGTGAGTTGATGGGCAAATATGACCACAAACCAAGAATAAACCATCAGGATGAAATATCAACTTTAAAGAAAGCAGTTATGTAATTAAGCTTGTTTTTTGGTTGATGGTATTTTTCTCTTACATTGTGCCAAAATACTTTCATTGTTGAGATAAATGTTGTATTTTTGCACTTGTCGTGTCACTCACGTTTTGGATGTCGTGTCACTCACATTATATAGGAGGGTACCATTTTCCATAGAGGTTTGATTGATTTTGACTATATGTGTTAGATAGGTACACTATTTAGGTCCATTTACTGGTACTCACAGTACTCCTTGACAACTACTTGGGCACGAATGCAATCATAGGTGATAATGGTCAGAAACCAATGTCCAAAATTTTTTGTGTCACTCATCCACCATTTTTTAATCATATCTACTAAACGAATTGTAGAATTCAAATCAAACTGGTAGTGGCCCATGCCAGTCCTACATTGTATATAATATAGTAGTCATAAAGTTTGATTCATAACCTTTAAGTTTGAAGATATGAGCCCTTAACCCTTTCCGATTGTCGTGTCACTCACGTTTGAAAATGACCACAATTGTTCAAAATACCATATCAATTAGGCAGAAAAACACTCTCTGTAATTGTGTCATTTTACAACGAGAGCTTCAAGTTTTTAATCAGGCTAAGTGTTTCTGCAGGAACCTTGAAAAATCTCTGACTTTCCAATGGGAGTTGGAGGCGGAACTCTGGTCAGAATGTCATTGAATGGGATCCACAATTCATCTTTACTCTGTGGCCATTTGAATGCCAGGCACTGCAGCTTTGAGTGAGCCATAGTCATGAAGGTGATCTTGATCTTCCTTGTCTACCTCTACCACCTTACCAATGTACCAGTCATCCGAGTAAGTGGCAGCAACAAACATTCCAACTACAGGTATGTTTGAAGGCACTTGTGGTTCACCAGCCTCAGTTGTGGAACTACAATCAGATTCTTTGGGCTTGTTTTTCTTTGCTTTGAGTCGTCGACTGACCCATCCTTCACATCTGCGGGAACCGTCCATACAGTTCTTACAGTAACAAGACACGGATCTCACAAGCATGTGCGATTCGCTAGTGGGAATAACAGCATGCACTTTCATCATGCCTGGAATGGGTTGGCAATTGGCTTTAAAAAGCATTTCCGAAGCATCAGCATAGTCCTGCTGTGAGTACATGATGTATTTGATTTCTTCTCATTGGTGGAAGCCCAGGAGAAACCTGTTTGACAGCGTCGCTAGCTTGTCGCCTCGCAGTGCCTCCAAGGCCATCGCAGACACTCTTAATATGTCCGCACTCCACTGGGCGCTTACCCCGTAGAGGTTCTGGTGCTGACAAAGTGTGCTGAATATGTACCAATTGCGATACTGGGATGAGGGACTGTCTGTCCAGTAGTGGACAGCAGTCAGATCGGGAAGTAGCTCTTTCAGTAGTGGGAGTTGCTTGTTGGGTATAGCGACGGCAGCTTTGGCATTGTGATCTCCAAGATCTGACTCAAAGACATAGCTTTTGTCCTTGAGTTGCTCGCCATCATGGGTCTTGTAGTATACGACTACTGGGTGCAACATGACGCTCGTACTGTGCCAATATGCACATTGCACTTCGTCGGCATTCTGGCAAACGAAGTTCTCCGAAAAGTCCATTTGAACTATGGCCTGATTTACTGGGAGTGATCTCTTCAGTTTAGCCAGTGCCTCGAACTGCTGACGGACCCTCCTAACATGAGATAGGAAAGATGCATATTCCTTCCTCATTATTTCAATAAAATCTGTGCGATTTTTCTTGAGTTTTCGGATCCGCATCTTCTTGATTTCATTGACATCCACTTTTTCCCATGCTTCATACTCTATCTCATCTTTAGACAGCTGTGATATCAGTTCTATCATCTGTTCGTTGGTTACTTCCTTGCTCGCTGTTTCAGGGTTTACTGGGACGTCCAATCCAAGGGAGTGTAAGCATTTCAATTTCATGGCCATGTTTTGATGAGTAGTACAAAGACATGTATTTCTGGAGAGCAGTGATGTGAGTTTTACATGTCTTGGTCTGAGCTTGCAGAATTTGGAAAAGGAGATTGTGACGTCTGGGTTATCAGAGCAGAACTTTCCATAGATGTTGGTGAGATAGTCAGTCGGATGCGAGTTTGAATCTTCTGTTTCTCGTCATTCTTCGTTGCAACCCATTTACCAGGCATGCATCTACTGACGTCATCTCTTTCAAAGAAGCTTATCACTTTCTCCTGAAGGACTGCTGTTACTGCAGATGAACGGTGCAATTAGCGGGATAATTTGTAAAATAGCATGCTGTTTTGCAAATAAACACAAGTTGACTTGGGATTGCAATCTCGAGATTAATCCAGCGAACTAGCGCGATAATTGCGTCTTCATTATAAATAATCTCGAGATTGTTCAGATCGGGATAATTTGCCGGATCAGAAATAGCGTGCTAATTTGAAAACTCAGGGTGGTGCAGACGGCCCTACTGTCCTCTTCCCTGATTGGCTAAGTCATGTAAGGCTCTCTGTGATTGGACCTTCATGATACTGTTGTGATACTGCAACAAATAACAAGTTAGATAAATAATAATTTGTTTCCTTTCTTTATTTACAGGAAATACATGTAGATCATACACTAAACAAAACAAAAATTATCTTACATATCATGAAGAGTCGGTTCTGAATAAAACTATATTTTGATTTGGCTGGCAAGGAGTTCCCTATTAAAGTTAGAGTCCACAATGCTGGCGATGATAAAATTGATGTTGAAACGTGATGAATAATTACAGTCACTGTAGTGAGTTGAAATGTCCATGAAGACGAAGTGGATGATGATAAACAGTCAATTTCAGCATTCCATGGGTTGATAAATGTTCTTTGAAACAGGTTGATGATCTCGATGAGAACTAAGAATTCTTCTCTCAAATTAACTGCAAAAAGTTCATTGATGGTGTGCAAATAATTCCACAGAAGTTAATAACATTGTATTCCAGGTGGAGATAAACTATGCTCTGAAATGAAGTCTCGCCTCTGAAACTATATCTTTCTTAAAGAAACTGCCAGCTTATAATGTCCACTATTCTGGAAGCTTCTAGAATTGCCTCTATAAAGATAATTCTCCTTCTTTCTAGAGCAGTCCCACTCTAGAAGACTCTTGAATGACCTCAGTGAAATGAAGAATGTAAACAACATATTAAACTAATCCTATTGTCCTTTTTCACTGCAAGCTGGCAGTCACTATCATAAATTACAGATACAGTCCAACCTCTCTTATCCGGATACGTTGGGACCAGCACCAATCCGGATAAGGGATTTATCCGGATCTGGGAGACCCAATATCAAATACAAGCATCTGCCTCCCCTATGTTAGCTACACGTAGTCTACTGTAGTGGGCGTAGACACAGACAGTATTCAATGCAGTGTCAGTGCAAATTATGCGTTTTTACGGAAATGAAATTGATTGGTTACCAAAAATCTTGGAAAATTTACACTGTAAAAATGAAGTGCTAATTTAGCACTTACAGTGCTTGTATAGTGACTGCGCTACGAGTGCTGATTTTCTAGTTTAAATTTGAACTAGAAAATCGGCACTCGTAGCGCAGTCACTATACAAGCACCATAAGTGCTAAATTAGCACTTCATTTTTTACAGTGTACCTGATGAATTGATTGAAGTTTTAAAATTTGATCATCGCAGTTCGCAGCTTCGCAAAGTCAGCCATTGTTATGACTGTAGGCTCAAACATGATAGATGGCGCTGTCCGTATTGAGGCCTGGCGCTAGCTAGTGTGCCATATGTTTATTCCCGGGAAAAAAAGGAGAAAGTGATGAAATGGTTGCGCTGCGCCCTGATTTACTGGAAAATTATCCTGCCCATTCCTTTCCGTGATTTGAGTAAGACATTTTCGTAAAAAATAATATGGCTGTTGGTAGGGTTTACTGACGGATGGTCTAATATCACTTGGTCTAATCATCAGATGGGCTAACAACATTCGGACGAAACCCACTTAGTCCAATTCTCTTTTGGTCTAGTGACCACTTGGCCTAATAGCCAATAAGTGTAATGACTACTTGGTCTAGTAGCCAATTGGTCTAATGACCACTTGGTCTAATAGCCAATTGGTCTAATGATCACTTGGTCTAATAGCCACCTGGTCTAATGGCCAGTTGGGCTAATCGTCACTTGGTCTAATTTTCATTTGGTCTAATTGCCATTTCGTCTAATGAATTTTATTGTCACTTGGTCTAATACTAGTTGGTCTAATACCAGTTGGTCTAATCCTCACTTGGTCCATTATTCAGTTGGTCTAATGGCGGTTGGTCTAATTTCCATTCCGGCTAATATCCACTTGGTCTCATTTCCACTTCGGCTAATTTCCACTTGGTCTAATTTCCAGATAGTCTACCATTCATTTCGTCTAATTTGTAAAGTTTGCATGGTGACTTGTTTTCAATTTTCTGGTGAAATTTTTAAAGTAACTTTCCGCTCGCCGGCTTCGAATTTTCAAACGCGCGCCCCTCGATATTGGAGTGCAGTTGGAGTGACTATATTTCCATTCCCAAATATGGGGATTTTCAAAGCCTGTGGAGATGAAAAAAAAGTTTGGAGATTATACAAACTTTGGGGATTTTTGAAGGTTTTGATTTGGGGAAAAACAATAAATTTTGCTATTTTTCTGTAAAATAACGCTGTTTATTTGATCATTGAGGTGGAAAAATATGATGTTTATTTATCCACCTCTATGTATATGATCTACTGTAGATAGTTAACAGCTATAGTGTAATCAAACTATATCTAAGTGGTCTGTTATTTGCCTCCAAACTAACTATTGGAATAACTTAACAAAATATTCATAAAACAATTACATGATATAATGGCTTTGTAACTTTTGATGCATGGTATTTATCCACTACGTACCATATTTGTTAATTCTAGATTAAATAAATAATGAATGATGTTATGTTAGAATAAATGGACATTAGACCAAGTGGCGATTAGACCAAGTGGTCATTAGACCGTTGGCTATTAAACCAAGTGGTCATTAGACTAATTGTATATTAGACCAAATGGAAATTAGACCAAACGGTCATTAGACCATGTGACAATTAGATGAAATGAAAATTAGACTAAGTGGAAATTAGCCAAAGTGGAAATTAGACCAAGTGGTATTAGATCAACTGGAAATTAGACTAAATGGTTTTAGCCCAACTGCTCATTAAACGAATTGGATATTAGACCAAGTGGGAATTAGACGAATTGGATATTAGACCAAGTGAAAATTAGCCCAACTGGTTATTAGCCAAATGGAAATTAGACGAATTGGATATTAGACCAAGTGGGAATTAGACGAATTGGATATTAGGCGAACTGGTTGTAGACGAAATGAGTTTAGACTCCGTGAAGTTGGACGAACTGATAAGTAGACCAAGTGGTATTAGACCATCCGTTGGTAGACTATATTGAAAAATGTATGTAATCAAAGTGAAATTGCATAGGAATTTTTAGTTTAGATTGAAATCTCATTTCCCCATGTATTCGATTGAAAAAAAAATCTCGGCAAGTGTGCGTCTGGATAATATAGAGATCCGGATAAGGGGAGGCCAAACATTAGAGAGGTTGGACTGTATACCAGACATTTCAGTGTGTCATGCGTGTACAAACTTTAAATTCTGAAATATTCTTGTAAATGCAATGAACTTCCTTAGAGAAAAAATAACTAAATGGAATATAAATGTAATTTCTCTTACAATTCTTCTTATACATACAGTGTAACAATGTATATATTACTTTTGTATTACTACTCTGAACTTAATTTGAATGTTCTTTGTACCTTGTGCAAAAACAACCAAGTGTTCTTTTGAATAATGATGCCCTGCCCAGATCAGGCAAGAGAACACTGGAGTTCAAGCTAGCAAGATGTCTCCTTCCTGTTCTTCTTCACGTATGTTCACGGCCTCAACTCAGTGGAGCGCGCCATTGAAAGGCCTTTTCGCCTAGCAATATTGTTAGCGACGTTTGTTAGCATCACTTTGCTCACTCTCCAAAATGTCCGCGACAATAAAATTCTAAAAACAATGGATTTGTTGAATTTTAGTGAGGCTATGAATGTTTATCATTTACATTGACTATCAGTGTACCAACATATACCGAATTTACAAGCAAGTGTGGGTAAGACTTTGAATTATCAGTCATTTCGATGCAATCCCAAAATTGATGAAAATATAACAGAAATTTGATATAGCATTGCAAAATCCTTATTTTCATATCCCCTTAAATTTTAATTATTTGCAAAAGCATCTTAGTACGTTTCCTAGAATTTTTCACAACTGATAACGGTGGTGGCTTATTGATTCTAGTTTTTTTTAAGAAATGGCAGGCATTTGAAATCAGGTAAATTGTTGTTATATTTTTAAAAGAAAATTGTTAGATTCGAACAACTTACTAATAGTTCTCCAAAAGAAGGGTTATATTCTATTATCTGTGTGTAAATGATACATGACGACAAATTTTACGAGTATATCATTGCATGTTGGATAACCTTTTCCACGATGAGTTTCGTAATTGAGAGAAAAATCAAGTTCATTCCTAGCACGCGAGCCGCAGAATGATAAATTTTAGCGTGCGCACACGGGCTGATCGCCGTGTCTGCGGGGACGGATATCTAGTCCCATACTGGTGTAAGGTGGTATTTTCCACGTACCTTTTCCCCTTGTAATGACCACTTCGCACTTTAATACTTAATTTTGACACTTAATCTGTGAAATTAATGGTTTAACGATTTTGGAAAATGTTCGGAATATACCTAACACATAAATGATTTCATTTTCTAGAATTATTATTTCTTTCCTGAATTACCAAAAGGCAAATTTAGGTCAAGATTGCATATACTCACATTGACTGTTTAGCATAGCGCATATCTATTACAATTTCTATTATGTGTGTCTATATTATATAAATTGTCCTGATGTAAATATATGTTATAGAATCATATTGGATACAAAAATCATGACGGGTGTCATGGTCTGAGTTTTCTTTGTGTATAACAAACAAAATACTGCATGATTCCAATTTTATTTGAACATGTCATCGTATGCAACGGCAATTTCAATCAATCAGTTTATAATTTTCTTTTGCTTAGTCAGCGTTTATTTTTCAATGTGCAGAATTGGTTCGCAAGCGGTTTTTACACCAAAGAGCTCATCCCTGGCACTTCGACTAAAGATGGATATGATTATTTTGTTTCTCATGGTTATCCATTTTAAAGAAAATATTTATTTACTGCAGCCAACGAGTTCCTGACACAATTTATTTTTTGACTAAAAACTACATTATGAATGTCCCCCGAGCGGTCTTAAGATAAAAAATAAATACCCTTTTTCGCAAATGAATCATAGTTGTAGCTGTAAAATTACTTTGTCTTAATTCCTTTCCTCTTAATTTAATATTTTAGTATTTCATTTACATAACCTAAATGAAGGAGGATTCGGAACGATTATTGTCTGATGATTATGGGTGTGAAAGGACCCCTCCCCAAAAATAATAATGAGTAAGAATAAATAAATAAATGAATAAATAAATGAAATTAAATTAAATTAAAATAAAAGTCAGTAATCTTTAACAGGATAGTTCGAAAGCTTATTTTCAGTGGGGTCCTCAACACGTATAGAATTGTAATTATAAGAGGTAAAATCTGTTTACACTATAAATATGAATATGAATTACTATTAAAAATAAATAAGATCTTGAGATGGTATGTACAAGAAATATATAAAAAAGAGAACGAAGAAGAAAGTTGAAGGTATAATGTTGTCTCAAGCGGATCGGGAGAAGGGGGTGCTCCTTTCCCTCTCTTTTCCAATACACCGGGGGAGCGTTTCATGAAAAGACTTGTCGGACGTTTTATCCGACAAGTCCCATTTTATCCGACAGTTACAATAGTAACAGTACCTCTCAGCCAATCAACATCAGAGAAAGATGTCAGATCTGACAACTTGTCGGATGAAAATGTTGATGAAACACTCCCCGGGTGAGTTATGTATATCTCAATATTGATTTTATAACAAACTACTTAAAATCTACTTATTATTATCACGATTACAAAAAGTGCTTAGAATTTCCATAATTCGTCTAGAAATGTCAAAATTTTCAGCCCACGCTTTTCGCTCACATTATTTGATTGTTGAAAAATGTAAGGTCTTCATGGCTAACTGCAAGCAGCTGTTTTTGATCAGATCAAAACATATATTAAAATTTTCTGTTCCCGCTTCGCGCTCGCAGTAATTATTAGGTGGTCTGTCTATGACAGATCACCTATTGATTTCGTCAGAATTTTCTTTCTTTATTTATTTATTTATTTTTATTTCTTCCGTACACTTTTTTGTACACACGTTCACTCGAAATCGACATGGTCAATTTCCTTCAAATTTCTGTCAGTCATTAAGCCTTATGATTTCAAGTAAAATCAACTTTTTCAAGGTCATCAGGTCATCGTGACGTCATCCAGGCGCCATTTTGTGAAATCACATTATCAATCATATCTCCATTATCAATTATCAAAAATCAATCAAATTCATATCACATTAACTTCAGGTCACGGGTCAACAGGTCATGTCATCAAAGGTCACCTGGAGGTCACGACGCGCGCGTATGCGCGCGTCAAAATTTTTAATTGCTCAAAATCACTTTTTGACCAAAGTAAAGTACGTTTCAGGTCATTTTAAGCATTTCAAAAATTTGCGCTCGCACACGTATGCGCGCGCGTTTCCGCGCGTAACGCCTCCAACGCAACGCAGAAACACGTTTTTTTTTTATATCATTGCATTGATAATATAATTATGAGCAATTTGATACCTTGATCAACCTTCTACGACCATTAATAACGAAATTAACACCCGTTGAAGTTTGCTGCACGTGTGCGCGCGAGCTCTCACTATAGGCCATATATGGGCAAAAACATGCCTATTGAAAATTCACTGTAGCTCTTTAAATAGTCCGTTGACCCCCATTTTTTTTTCATGTATCAATAGAGTATGAGTTGTAGTTTTGATTTCATGTAACCATTGTCCCTCAATTTGATCATGACGTCATCAAAATTGCGCCTAAACTGAAAATTTCATTTTTTCAAAAATGACGTCATCAAATTTATGCAAATTTGATCATAACTCCGTGAATATTGATCATTTTTCGCCCAGATTACATATAAGATGTAGTTTAGAATGTACTCTTTCTCGTCAGTCACCATGAATTTTCATTTTGAAAAACGCATCATGGTGTAAAATTGCGATGAAAAGAGGCATGTCATTTTTCCTCATTTTACGTGTAATCTCAATGGGACATGACTTTTTCTCAAAACTAGATTCTACATTCCTCTATTTCGTGAGCTATATCTCCATTTTTTCTTGTTAATTATCCCTGAGCTTTTGGTATGATGTAGCTGAGATTCTAAGCTTTCGGAAGTGTGCCCTCCATTTTTCGATCAGATGCCAGAATCATGCCCGTTTTTCACTTGCAAAATTGGATTTGTAATTCTCAAATTTGCTTACGTGTAATCTCTATGGGAACGTGTAATCTCTATGGGGAATATCGTGGCTCAATGGATAACGCACTTGACTTGAGTTCTTGGGGGCGCAGGTTCGAGTCCTGGGGGTGAACAAGATAATTTTTTTTTTCCATTTTTTTTTTCTTTTTACCACCTCGTACATGATCCTTTATGATAATTAAAAGGTATGAAAGTTAAAATTTAGCAAGATTAAACAGATTATAATTACTTTTTTCATATCACATGTATTTTCATATATCAAAGAGACCCTTTTCACAGTGCTTTATCATCTCCCGTCTTTCACAAGTATTCCATCCATAATGAACATTCCGTTGTCATCATGAAGATCATATTGATCTGCTTGAACATGGTAATAGTGATCATGATGGCGAGAATAAGGACAGACCACCTAATTCGTCCGCATGATGAATTAAAATCTAGTTATGTAGTTGCGGTGGATACACATCTGTCTTAGGATCACAAACATTGCCCAGAATATTTAGATTTTAGGACAAAATACTTTGCACTCGCACTAATCAAATAAGGCTTATGAGATTATTATATATTTATGTTGATTTACAAGAATAAAGCTTAGACTATTATAATAAAAGACTACCCCTTCAAAGATACAAACAAAAATCAACTTCGAGTGGCCGACCGGGAAAATGTGGCTAAAAAAATTCGGCCCCCCCCCCCATATTGGCAAAGGCTGGATCCGCCCCTGTCTACTGATAGCTCTTGAAGGGGGGGGGATGAGTTACCCTTGAATATTATTGTTGAATATTCAGCTCAATATATTGCTTTGACCCCCATCCCTTCACACACGTTTTGTATCCCCGTCTACTAACAGCTCTGGGGGGGACCATTTTTTTTAACTCAACATAATTATTGCTCTCACACCCCCCCCCCCCCGATCAGATGAATTACGCCACTTGACGTGCGTGATTTCAATTGCAATATAGCCCCAAGATCCACTGACTATTTATTTAGCTTACACATTAAAAAAAACTGGAGAGTTGTCAAACTCAACACAAATATACAATAAAATAACAACAAAATAACATACTATAGAAAGAAAGTATTACAAAAATTGAGAACTTAGTACAATAAAGATAATAAAATGTTGAAATTTTTTACCCCCGTCTCCCACACTCGATCTATTACGTATTAGACAATGATATGAAATTATGCTGACCTGCCTTTATTTGTGCATGATATTCTTAACTAAAGTCATGATATGACCATTGATATAATGGATTATAAATTTTCATAGTTTGATCACACCATATCCACTTTAAATCCCTGGAAATTCCAGCAACAATTCATGTTGTCATGGTACGACACACACTTTCTTTATTGAAAAGTATCACGACACCAACGTTGAAACTGTGCAAAGGCCTTTAATGGCGAACTCCGCTGGGTTGATACATAGCCTATGGGTGATAAACATACGTGTCTTCTGAGTTTGGGAGAGCCTACAAATAAGAGCTAAATTCTAAAATATGGCTCCCACATTGGCATTTGGACAATTGGCACTTCCGCCTAAATGATATTTTGTGGTGAGCAATGTTCCTCCCACACATTTTTTCATTTAAAGAAAAGGCATGATCTTTAGCAATTTCATTTAGTGAGTTCACTATTTTCCATCTTTTAAAATTTTTTAACAAAATATTGCATATTTGTGTCATTTTATGTCTCTATTAAAGCTTACTGTAATTCTGTATAATTGCTGAGATTCTAAAGTTAGATCTAAATCTTCGTACCTGAATGACAGAGTACGAGCTGCACTTGTTTATTTCTTTGAAGATTGGCATGGACAACGGCCACTCCCTTTGCACAAGCGCACATTGCTGGGGATGAACAGCTGAATTTTACAATGTAAGCTTGCACGGGTCAACCCCGGGGGGGGGGGGGGGGCACTCAGTATATATTGCGTGGTGGGTATGTGCCGCGGAGATGACCCCCATTTTTACACTCAAATTTCTGTTCCAAGGCATAGCATTTTTATCTTATTGAGAAAAAGAACAAAGAAAGCCGCTCCAAAGCATAGCATTTTCTTCTTATCAAGAACAAAAGAAGAAATCCGCTCCAAAGCTTTGCATATTTTTTGTTACGCCGATCCGGCCGCATTGATCCGCTGCAAATTTGGTAAAAAGCGGGCCGCAGAGCTTGAACACTGTCCGACAATCGTGAGCGCACCCGGCGCCCGTGCTAGCTGCATGCACATGTGCCCGTTCCATAGGAATGCATCATAGCCAAATAACAACGCATAGATGGAAAGGTAGCATCCGCGGAAAAGCTCGCACGTAGGCGACCTGTTCCAAGGACCCCCGTTTTCACAAACATTTTTAGGACCCTCCTTTTTACAATAAGCCCGCTCAAAAGCCTGGTTTTTTGTCTCGCCCGCGGCACATACCTACCACTTTTTTGGTCGAGTCCCCCCCCCCCCGGGGGGGGGGGGGGTCAACTAGACAGACAGAGAGAGGAAAGGGGGGGAGGGAGAAGGGGATGGGCACAGTGGGCATGTAAAAAAGAAAAGATAGGACAGGACAAAATCTCAGGGCTCCGACTTTGAAACATGCTCACATGTGAAAACATTACGTCAAACCCCCGTTTGGAGAAAGACCGCAGTTCAGATTGCAAACTGCAGTTCTATACCCCATTTTGCGTTCGTAAATCCCAAAATCATTTCCAAGCCCAGGGGGCCGTTTCATAATGCTGTTCGTAAGTTAAGAGCGACTTTAAGAACGACTGGTGATCCTTTCTCGCGCGCTAAATCATCGCCAATGGTGTGTACCATTTACCGCAAGACAGGATCACCAGTCGCTCTTTATTTACGAACAGCTTTATGAAACACCCGCCTGATCAACCTCGCTAGGCCAGGTAATCCCCGCTGTCTCAATTTTATCTCCACAGGCCAGATTATGAGCGTTGAGCCAAGGACGAAATGATAAACAACAGCTGTGCTATTACGTTAGACTTCTCTGCCTGAAGTACTGTAGGACCTTCGGAATGAAATTATTGTATTCGATATTTAGTCACGTTTTCAAAGGCATATTGTATTCAGAAATCCAATGTTAGTCCATTTTCAATTTTGAACAAAGAAAATCGACCTCGAAATAAGGAAAGTAAGTGAATTAAAATGACAGCATGCATGTTATCTTCGGACAGAGGTCAAGAAACAGGTGTTTTGATACTTAAATTGATTGCTTGGGGCAGTTATGGTTTGTCGTACTTGGAGAAGAGAATTGATTGAGGGAAACTGGGGTATAGTGTTCTCAAATGGAGGTTTTCGTCATGATTGACCAATGCACTGACAAAATTTGCTCTGCCCTTTGCACCCATTCAGGAAGAATTCAAAATTCTTGACAAGTGTTACCGTTCTGCAAGTACAGTATGTGTAGCTGTTCATATTAAAGTAAAATAACTGTAACAACCACTACTATAATATTTGGCTCTGATACAAGTAAATACACTCTTTCAAGAACTAGAGGTATATCTATGACCTTTTTTAAAGCAGTGCACATTTTTCAGTTGTGATTATGATACCATCAAAATAACTTGTCAAGTTTTTTTCCCCCCAGGCGATATGAACTCAAGGATGAAGGGCTCCCTTTTTTAGTTAGATATGAAATTTATCAAAATACATTTTTTAAACTTGAAAATCAATATGCACTGTCAATCTAATGCATGAAATGTACACCCCATGGCCAAGCCTTGAAATAAGCGGGCGCTGAGCGCAAATTCGCGCTCATAAAGCCATCAATTGCGCCCATAAAGCCCCAAAATCATCAAAATTTTGACGACCGGACGCAAATATTTTCCAGGTAATTGCGCCCGCCGTGAGTGAGCCGTGAAGCCATATCATACATGTAATTTAAATATCTGAAAGCCAAAATCAAGTAACTTTCAATTTACGATAAACACATAAGTGCATAGTTTTTCTGTACCATAAAAAGTGAGCTACGTCCGTCTTTTTTTTCTTCTGTAATACATGTGCGCGTGCTTCCGGTAGCGGTTTTTCCATACTTCACCATGTGCAATTTCTAATGCACACATTTCCAGTTGGGATATCACCATTCTGCGATATAGTAATTCGAATTGCACAGGAGATAAATTCCTGTTCACAGCACATACGATGTGCGAGTCTTTTATCCTCACAGTCGCCGACTTTGCTTGTCAAAACGGAGCCTTAATAATCCAAAATCACTTAGCTTATAGTTATGAATTGTAGCTTTTTAATTTCTTTCTTGGAGAGGGGTAAATATCAGACAATAAATCATCAAACAAGGCTCCATCTAAAAAAAAAAATAGGAGGACGCCGTGCACTTGAGTTTGGTGTTAGAGCTAGCCAGTTTGAGCTCATGTTCTCTGCCAGAGCTCTGGGTGAGAATTCTATCAGTAATGGCCTAAGTGATGGTGATTTTCCGTTTCAGATAGAGTTTAGATTTCATGTTAATTTTTTAACACTGTCAAAAAACTTTATGATTTCTTCATTGTGATGAATATTTTAGTTATTAATGAATACATTTTCACCGAATTTAGACTCTCCCAGAATGAAAGGCATTTTCTGTGGAAATCTGCGTTTTCAAATAACTTGTGAAAAACTTAAGGTTCATGAACCTACAATACATGTACATAGCTAGCCTGTGGCTATGTGCTGGAATTTGAATAGACTGAGTTCGATATTGATTTCATTTCTTCATTTCTTCATTTCTTTAACATAATTTATATGCAATCCAAGTGCACCTCACAGTCACAATGACACAATCACACACAAACACTCACCCACACCCGTGATTCATGAAAAAAAACCTTTTAAACTATTTTTCTTTTCTAAATTTATTATTATTTGATCTGAATTCTCTCTTTCTCCATCTCTCTCTCTTTTTTTATATTTTCATTTTATTCATTTATTTAGATTTTTTTTTTTTTTTTTGGGGGGGGGGGTTCATTGATCGTGGTTCATTAAAGATGAAAAATAGATAAGCCCATGTGTGTGTGGTTGTAAAGGGGATGTGGAGTGAGGGTGTCCAAACACACTTGTGACATGGTTTGTCTAAATCAGACAGAAGTCGCTCGATACCGAATTGAGAAAATGGGTAAAATGCAAAAAATCTTCAAAAATGTCGAAATTTTTATTTTTACATTTTAGGGATGTTTAATGTTTCAAGTATACTCTGTCAAAAAATCAATCGAAAATGATAACGGGAAATTGTCGAAAAAGCCGTTTTTCTGCGAGTGTTTTTTTTTGGTCAGTTCGAACTTTTCTGACACTCCGCTCGTTCATCAAGCTCAAATCTTCGCGCTGTACTAAGCTCCGCCCCTAGCAACGTACACCATTTTTTATTGGCTATTCATAGTACTCGCACGCAGCCGGTGCATGAAGGGGATTATTTAGCTGAAATCGATGAGCTGGAGTTAAGAATTCGCATCCCGTTAGTAAATCTTTCTTAATTAAAGGTAAATGCTAGTTTTGGTAACGATATCAAAATGAGTTCGTACAGAATCCAATGAAATGACCACCAAAGTGTCTGTTTGTATAAATAAAACGCACGTGCCAAAGGATTCTGGAAGAAATTGTGTAATTGCTGAGAAATCAGCAAATAAGCACAGGATTCGGGTAGAGCGTCGGGCCCGATGCTCAAAGCAATAAGTATACACTGTCCCACGTGCGCTTATCTGTGTTGGGGAAGTTCAACCTGAACATTTTTCAGCGTAGATTTCAAGATTTCACAAAGTTCAGTTTATGTAACTGTACCAGATCTAGATCCTCGATGATATACTGACAATTAAGCCTGGTTTTACAGACTTTATCATGAAATCAGTGTTTACTGCAACTACTGGAATTTATCTTTAACAGGCATGCTTTTGAAAAGCGATGCTTTTGATCTATCTTTTTGAAGCGCGGGCGGGGAGGTTGTAATAGAACTGGGAAGGGCGGGGGCGTGGGCGATGAGCTTGATTATTGGGTCTCAATAACAGCCGAGGACAAAACGTATTTAAAACACGGTTTGTAAGTGAGGATTAATTTCATTGAAATTACAAAGGATATGCTGAATTGAGAAATAATCTTTTATTTAATCTTAGGCCCATTATCAGGATTTTTTCATTAAGCGTTAAACGTGAGATGGCATTTTCAAAAGAATGATTCTCAAATCCTTTAAAATATTGATCGTCAGTGAACGCGTGTTGATTTATTAAGTTCAAGAGAACGAAAGAGATCAAATCTATCATTCTCCCCTCACTATGTTGGTTCACTGTGTATTCCCATGTCTTTTTTTTTATGGTTCTCTCTGTTGGCCATTGTCATAGGTATTTATTTCATATGTAATTCATTATAACTATTGTTATCGGAGGGGTCTACGATCCAGCTTCTAAGTGGACCTCTCCATTTCCAGCGAAATATTATTAATTCACCATAGTTTTTTATTGCAATGAGTTTTTATCAATTTTGGTTTCACATTTATAAATGTAACTGAAAATATATAAATATAACTAAAAGGTAGATTACATGTATTCTACTTTGCATTATTGTCATGATACTTGTATGAATATTGTATTTTTTGGGAAATGAGAAAAAAATAAAAACTGAACTGAACTAAAACTGTAGCGGGAATAATCATAATCACTTATTCAAGATAGGGAAAGCGGGATCTGGAAATGTATACTGTTTACTGTACACTTTGTGAACTTATAGGGATTAGAATCATATCAAACCCTTTATGATTCAAACCTCTCGCCGTCAAATTTTCTCATGTCGTTTGAAGAAACAATAGCATTGGCGAAATGTTAACAAAGATACCAACAAATCCAATAGAGAGATGAAACAAGAAAAAAAGATCGATTGCTTAATCAATCACAATCACCAACGATAATCGTGATTCAGGGTAACTACAATGATAATGATAGAATAATACTAACGAAGATAATAATAATGATAATACAAAATAACAATTATAATTACAGGGATGATGGTGATGATAATCGTCAAAATGATAATTATGATAATTAAAAGAAAATCAATAATTAAATATAAAAATCAATTTGAGCTTGTACTGCCTTTTCCGTATCTCAACAGTTATGGCTATCAAAATAAAATAATTCAAGATAGGGAAAGCGGGATCTGGAAATGTATACTGTTTACTGTACACTTTGTGAACTTATAGGGATTAGAATCATATCAAACCCTTTATGATTCAAACCTCTCGCCGTCAAATTTTCTCATGTCGTTTGAAGAAACAATAGCATTGGCGAAATGTTAACAAAGATACCAACAAATCCAATAGAGAGATGAAACAAGAAAAAAAGATCGATTGCTTAATCAATCACAATCACCAACGATAATCGTGATTCAGGGTAACTACAATGATAATGATAGAATAATACTAACGAAGATAATAATAATGATAATACAAAATAACAATTATAATTACAGGGATGATGGTGATGATAATCGTCAAAATGATAATTATGATAATTAAAAGAAAATCAATAATTAAATATAAAAATCTATTTGAGCTTGTACTGCCTTTTCCGTATCTCAACAGTTATGGCTATCAAAATAAAATAATTCTAATCAATTTAAGAATCATAAACTACTAGGCTTAATCTGAGTGTTTTCTTGCTATATGCCTATAGGCATAATAACGTTCTCTGATGGGTGAGAAGAAACATGGTATTAATACTGAATCTTGCTTGTGGTTTAATGTTATTGTGATAGAAAATAATAATAAAAAACAAAACAAGCATGTTCGAGTTAGCATCTGTGTCTGGCTTTGGTAGGCCAATTCATGACTAAATGCTAACAACGCAATCATTACAAAAATAAATAAAAAAAACACAATCTGTTACGATTCCTATTTTTTACTTTTGATGGTGCAAGCATAGGCCTTTACGTAGAAAAAAAGACAGATTTGATAATGAACAATGAAGATAGTCCAGGGTGTAGCGATGGGGGTGGAGATGCTCCCGGCCTGCGCCAGGTGCAAATTTTGTGTAAAATACTTCAAAAGGCTTAGGTTTTTTTTTTTTCTAATTATAAAAGCTAGATTGTGGTAAAGAAAGGAAGCATCCCCCTCGCCTTCCCGCCCGCGCTTCAAATAGATAGATAAAAAACATCGCTTTTTAGTGTTCTCAAAAGCATGTTTTTAAGAAAAGTTTACAGAGAGGATGCGAATTCTAAAGGCGTAGGTGTGGCGATAATGGCACTGGGCCGGGCGGGGGCGCGGGCGATGGATTATGAGCTCGAGTATAATCGCGAAATAAAAGCCAAGGGCAAAACGTATTCAAAACACGGGTTTTTTATGAGGATTAATTTCCTTAGAATTACAAAGGATACTATCAAGGAGACAATGATAACAGGTACTTTCTCTATCATAGGCCATGATCAGGATCTTTTCATTATTTAAAACGTTTTTTTTTTCGGAGATGGCATTTTCAAAAGAATTAAAGATTTTCAAATCTTTAGAAAATATTGATAGTCCGTGAACGTGTGCTAATCTATTAGTTTTAAAGAGAATAAATAAAGAAACTAATTCGAACGTCAAAGTTTGCGCTATTCAAGTGAAGCCCCTTTCACAATGGTGAATTATGTAAGAAAAAGAAAGAAATTGATGGCTTAATCCATCACCAACAATAATCATGATAATTGAAAAAATAATAACCATGGAAATAACAATGACAGTAATACAAACGATAATAACAGTAATCATAGATATAAAATAACAATGATAATGATGATAGGCCTGTAATGGTAAAAATGTTGATTATGAATGATGATTTTTTTTTTAATACAATATAAAAAATATATTAGGAGCTTGATATTTTATCCGTATCTCAATATTACTGGCTATTAAAATGAAATATCTTCTAACCAATTCAAGAATAATGACTAATAAGCTTTATATTAATTTGTCATAGGCATAATAGCGTTCTTTGATGGTTGATAAAAAACATGGCATCAATACTGAATCTTGCTTATGATAGAAAATCATATTTAAAAAACAAACAATCATGTTCGAGTTAGCATCTGTGACTGGCTTAAGTAGGCCTTCATGACGAAATACAAATAACACAATCATAACAAAAATAAATAAGAAACCAATCTGTCCATATTCCTATTACTACTTTTGATGGTGCAAGCATAGGCCTTTACGTAGAAAAAAAGACAGATTTGATAATGAACAATGAACGCGAAATAACCAAGGACAAGACGTATTAAAAAAAACCGGTCGTATGTGAGGATTAATTAATTTCATTGAAATTATCAAGGATATGCAGAATTAAGAAAGTTTCTTTTAATCATGATTACAATATTTTCATTAGCGTTTTTAACATTTTCAAAAGAAAGATTTTCAAATCCTTAAAAGATTGATCGGCAGTGGAAGTGAGTTTTGTTAATCAATTTTAAAGAGAACGAACACTAAGAGATAAACGTAACACGTTCTTAACAAAAAGCGGGGTCTATGAGTGAGGGGATGTTAGACTTCTTGCATGATTTTAAGAAACACATATGTGAAAATATCCTTCATGGAAGAAAAATAAAGCGGAATAAAAACAAAGACGGCGTGTGCCTCTGTGTGTTGGTTTTTACGGTGGTATAAACACAGTTCGCTTTACTCATTTTACCCCGGCATTTTACGTTTTAAACTCTTCTCATAAAGGTGATGAAAGTTCTTAAGATGCCACGAAATTGATAATAACTTCAAAAAAGAAGGAAGAGAAGAAGGAGAAGAAAAAATGAGGAGATAGCAGATTAAACTCCCGGATTAGACTCATGGTAGTATAGGGCCGATACAGGCGCTGGTATAGACTAAAAAAGGTTCAGTCCGCATTCAACATGGACGCCACGCACAATCGCAACTGAAAGCACAATGTGACAATAGACAGAGAACAATACCAGACACGGCAAAAGCCACGCAAAATGCCTCACTCAGTCACTGTCCAATAAAATAGCTTGTATTTCTCTCTTAAGAAAACGTATAATTAATGGTTGAAACGATTACAAAAACTTATTTTCTTTGAGGAGAGATCTCAAGGATTCAGGAAAACCCAATTTTATTGTAAACCATTGACGGTTGCTAAGCACTTTCAGTCAATGAAGGGATGAGTTTCCGCGTGAAACATGTGAAAAAGGCTCCGAGAAGTCTGAAAGCGGGCGAAACTTCAGAAGCGATTTTCTCGTAAAAATACTTTTTATGAACTCTCGTACCTGGGACATTTAAAGACTATTTTCTCAGCAAATACTATGTCCCTTAGCATGTGCTATATACCAAATTAAAGCTTGAGAAATGGAAAATCATAATCTAAAAAAAAATTATATTTAAAGAAATCGAATTCTGTCTGCTTTTGACAGGACGAGTCACACTTAACATTTAAATCTGATTTCTTAAATGTTTGAATAAGCCTAATACTTAGCATATGCTATTCATGTACTAATTAAAAAATTGCAGGAGCTGCGCTTACTATAAACAAATTTGCGGTGTGGTTCACCGTTATATATTTTTTTAAAATTGCCCCCGATTCCAGAAAATTGCCCCCGGTTCCTGTAAAAAGCCCGTGAGCCGGGGGCAATTTAAAAAAAATTGCCCCCGGCTCACAGGTGCTTATTTCAAGGCTTGCCCATGGCACATTCATGTATTACTGATTGGAAAAAAAATTCTCACCTTCATCCCCGCTGTTATTTGCTAAGATCCTTGGGAATCGCCAAATATTACCGGTTCCTACCATGCACCCAATACATGTTAGTATGGTACCAAAGGTGGTTTTGAAGGTACCGCCTGGGTTCACCTTGTCCCGGACATCTTGTACATCAGAACCCTGAAATATTAAAATCAAATGCTCAGATTTGTTTGAAACAATATTCAGTAAAAAAAACTTAAAGGGATGGTCCATGCTGGAGATATTTATATCTCAATAAATAGAGTATGATTCACAAAGCAAAATGCTGAAAATTTGATCAAAATCGGATAACAAATAAAGTTATTGAATTTTAAAGATTTGCATTTTTCCGGCAAAACAGTTCTAGGCATGTCTTTATGAATAATAATAATAATAATAATAATAACAATATAGGTATATTTACCCAGTGTAGCCACTTCAGTTTCAAAAACTGTTCTACCAGCGGGCCCTGCTATTATTATTACCCCGGCTTTAGCTGAGCTGCCTAGGCACTCAAGCATTCAAGGAATTCTTCCTGCCGGGTACCCATTCACCTCTCCTGGGTTGAGTGCAGCACAATGTGGATGAGTTTCTTGCTGAAGGAAATTATGCCACGGCTGGGATTCGAACCCACGACCCTCTGTTTCAAAGTCAGAAGACTAATCCACTGGGCCACAACGCTCATTAGGTGGGCTGATGATGTCATATGCCCACTTGTTCTTTTGTATTTTAATATGAAATTTGGTTTTTTCAAAATTTTTCTACAGAGAACTAAAATAATTGGATTGATAACTAATTAAGTGCATTGGTTATTTATTGCCGCAACTTATTTCATCATAATGGAGACACATCATTAGGTGGTTTCAGACCGCCTCGAAGTTCGCCAGTTCCAGGTATTCTCTGATCGGGAAATTTACCCCGATCAGAAAATACCAGGTATTTTGGCGGTGTGAAAGCAAACTACGCGTAATATCCCCGAAAGAAAATACCCGATAAATAGTAGGTACTTGGCGAAATTACGAGAACTTTCGCGGGGATTTTTCCAAGGTCGTGGGTATTTTGGCGGACTGAAAGCAAATTACGGGAACTTTTAGCCCAGCGTGTCGTTGGGTGCGGCGCCGTGCATGGGTTGCTGCTGGGCTAGTGATTTTGAATTTCGCGCCTTGCTGCTTATCAGACCATACTGCGCATGCTCGTAACTTCAGGAACTTATCCCGAAGGGTATGTTTCTGGGCGGTGTGAATGCAGGAATAATTAATGGGTATTTTTCAGCCTAAAAAAGTTCTCGTAATTTAACGGGGATTCTTGTGATCAAGGCGGTTTGAAACCACCTATTTACTGATATAATATTAGCAACAGTAAGGAAAGACTATCCCCAGCAAAGCACAATATCATCTTCCTTATCTTTTCTTTTAACTACCCTTTTCCCAACAACTTCGCCGGTTAAAAATAATCAGCAGTGCGCTGCCTGCATATAACTGGCGCCAACCAAGAATAATCAGCGCCACCTTAATCTAAATCGGCGCCGGACAAGAATAATCAGCGCCATTTGGTTATAAATCGGCGCCAGTCGAGAAAAATCGCCACTGCCAGAGTCTTAACCGGCGCCGATCAAGGATAATCTGCGCCACCTAAATCTAAATCGGCACCAGATAAAAATAATCGGCGCCATCTGGTTATAAATCAGCGCCGGTACAGAAAAATCGGCGCTGCCTGAGTTCGTAACCGGCGCCGATCAAGGATAATCAGCGCCACCTATATCTAAATCGGGGCTGGTCAAGAATAATCAGCGCCATCTGGTTATAAATCGGCGCTGCCTGAGTCTTAACCGGCGCCGATCAAGAATAATCAGCTACACCTAAATCTAAATCGGCGCCGGACAAGAATAATCAGCACCACCTGGTTAAAAATCGGCGCCAGTCAAGAATAATCGGCGCAAGTCAATTATGTATTGCCGCTGCCTGAATCTTACGTGACGTCGGTAAAAATAATCAGCACTACTTGTTCTAAATCGGCGCCGGTCAAGAATAATCAGCGTCCCCTGGTTCCAATAAATAGGCGCCGGTAGAATAATGAAGAAGGGCCTATTGCCAACCAAATCTAGATTGGCGCCGGTCAAGAATGATCAGCGGCACCTGGTTATACATTTTATTGTTGAATGGTCATAACAAAGCTTATCGCATGCCTTTACAAAGTGGACTGGGGCGGGGCAGTTGCCCACAGAATGACAGATGTCATGAAATCTTTAATTTATTTTAAAAATCCCAGAATCATACAAAAGCGTACAGCAAATCCTTTAATTTTGATTTTATTTTCCAATGCTTTAATAAAAAGAAGGTCAGTCACTTTTCTTCTTTACACATTCCACATTGTGCCATCGCTATGGCCTTTAGTTTAAAGAGAAATTCCAGTAGTTGCAGTAAACACTGATTTCATGAGAAAGTCTGTAAAACCAGGCTTAATTGTCAGTATATCATCGAGGATCTAGATCTGGTACAGTTACATAAACTGAACTTTGTGAAATCTTGAAATCTACGCTGAAAAATGTTCAGACTGAACTTACCCAACACAGATAAGCGCACGTGGGACATTGTATAATTATTGCTTTGAGCGTCGGGCCCGACGTTCTACCCGAATCCTGTGCTTATTTGCTGATTTCTCAGCAATTACACAATTTCTTCCAGAATCCTTTGGCACATGCGTTTTATTTATACAAACAGACACTTTGGTGGTCATTTCGTTGGATTCTGTATGAACTCATTTTGATATCGTTACCAAAACTAGCATTTACCTTTATAAGACAGCTTCATGTACTATAGTGTTTTATGAAGATGATTCGATATTTTAGCCAAAAACTTTGCTAAAACCCATTGCTAGGTGAGCGTGATCGGTTCTTCACGGACGGACATTTGACAGATTTTGAAAACTTTGAAGGCTTGTAACAAATTAGGAATAAGATGAACATGGTTCCTTTGTGTTTTATAGTGAAGGGTAGGACAAAGTATGCTGAATGATGAAAAAAGTTTGTTGCCATGGTTACCTACAAACATAGGTAGCCACTAAATGTGCCATATCACGGACGGACATGATAGAAATGTGGTTTTCAGAATCTTTGAACATTTTTATTGTTTCTATCTAAATAGCTTAACTTTGACCAATAATTGTTAATGCAACTTACACTCAGGATTGTTAGCTTCTATGTTCAGCATATTGAATTCTTAACCAATATCAAACTTCTGAGAGAATTGCAAATATTTTCCATCTCGGACGGACATCTCGGACGGACATCACGGACGGACACAATTAAAATACATTGGAAGTACCTTGTAAGAAGTTCTTATTACTTGTTTGGGGGAACAAATGCTATTGTATTGATGATTTGTACATTTTTTATATGATTCAACAATATTAGTTGCACAATCAAGTTGCTACAACTTGATTTAAGTTGTAGCAACATGATTTCTATGCTAGACACACAAAATAATCTAGCCATATGATTGCTTTTAAACACAGTTCTTTTCAAAATCAAATATCCTAATGCACATTGTCTTCTTTTAAATTTAGAGAATACTATAGTTGGTACCAAATCAACATCCAGTGGATCAATGATCATGTTGATACTTTTTATGATATATCATGATGATACATGTTCATACATTTTTAGGCATTAATTTTCAAAGAGCACATATTTTTTTTATGTCCATAAAGTAAATCCAAAATACTGTAAAACCGGTAATTTTCGCGCGACATTTATTTTCGCGCTTTTCGCGCAGCTCACAGCAAGCGCGAATTTAACATCACCGCCAATTTAAAATCACACGCATTGATTTTACATCTTGTCAACAACGTGCTATTTTTAGGCAGTCCGACTCGCGAACGCTTCAATGGGGATTCCCTTTTCCTTATTAGGCATGACCTCCGACCTGCTTAAAACAAAGGGGAGAGGGCGAAACCCGTCACTGTCAATGCACTTCCGAATTCCATGCTTTACAGTTCAGTGCTGCACAATTTCAATTTCGTACTTACGTAAGAAAAAGGAAACCAAAATGTATCGCTATTTCAAACCTGTTAGTAAATCTGACAGTTTGAAGCAGTGTCTACCAAAGCCTGACAACAAAAAGCTGACTGAATCAGGGATTGACAGCGCCATGGCAAATGCAGCAAACGAGGAGATTTTGAAACTTGAAGAGCCTAGCACCAGCAATGGAGCACACAATCGAAAGCGAAAGCGGGGTGAATATACCCATTACACTGCTGAGATAAGGGCTAAAATTGGAAAGTATGCAGCAGAAAATGGTGTTATCGCAGCTTCTAAAAAATTCACAAAGGAGTTGGAGAGACCAATAAATGAAAGTACTGTGAGAGGTATGAAAAAGGCGTATCTCAAAGTGAAAGGATCTGCACCGGAGGAAGCTGTGACACATCTTCCGAAACAACCACGGGGCCGACCGCTGCTGCTTACACAAGAGGCTGATCAACAGGTGAAGCGATTTATCCGGAGTATTCGTGAATCTGGAGGTGTTGTTTCGACCAGGGTTGTGATTGCTACAGCAAAAGGCTTGTTTAAGAAATCCAATCCTCCTATATTGGCAGAATATGGAGGCCCATCAAAACTTGAGAAATCATGGGCTCGCAGCATTCTTCAGCGTATGAACTATGTCAAAAGAAAAGGAACAAAATCCGCCAAGCAACTGCCAGAAGAATTCGATATCATCGAAGGCAAATTTCATCGCCGTATTGGACGCCGTGTTCGAAAATACGAAATCCCGAACGAGTTAATAATAAACTGGGACCAAACGGCGGTCGAAGTTGTACCTAGTGGAAATTGGACACTCAACCAAAGGGGTGACAAACAAATCGATGTGAAAGGCATCGACGACAAATGTCAGTATACTGCACTGCTCGCCTGCACCATGTCAGGAAAAATGCTACCACCTCAGATCATCTACCAAGGCACAACTGACAGATGTCACCCAAATATCGCCTTTCCAGAGGATTGGGATGTTACACATACGGCTTCACATTGGAGCAATTCTGAGACTATGGGACAATATTTAGACAAAATAATAATTCCATACGTGAAGCATACCCAGGAGCAGCTTAACACCACAGCAAAACCACTGCTGATATTTGACGTCTTCCGTGCTCACAGAACTGATGACATGCGCAAGAAGATTGAAGAATCAGGTGCATTGTCCGTGTATGTCCCCGCTAAATGCACAGATCAGTTGCAGCCACTTGACGCCACAGTCAACGGCAAGTACAAGGACCTAATGCGTGGTCAATTTCAAGAGTGGTACTCGCAGAAAATTACCAGTGGTCTTGAACAAGGCAAAGAAATCGAAGAGATCGCAAAATCTGTGGATCTACGCACCAGCAACATCAAGCCAGTACATGCTCAGTGGCTGATTCGAGTTCAAGATGCCATCAATCATGAAACTGAGCTCATCAAACAGGGATTTACTAAAACTGGAATAGCGAAAGCTGTTGAGAATGCAAGGAAAGAGCCAGTTCCAGCATTTGACGACAGTGATGCTGAGGATGGTGATTGGGAGTAAACTAAACTCATGAACAAGCTTTGTAAATATGTAAATATGTTGAACTTCATGAACTAACTGTCTGTGAACTTGTTTACTTCTTCGACCAAGTCAGACCATGTCCATGGTCAGACACATGTAACTTTTTAAAGATATGTTGAACTTCATAAACTAACTTTTTTTGAACTTTTTTTACCATTTGGACCATTTATTGGATACATTTTGGAACTAACGTGGATTTATCTTGGAATATATTTGCTTTGCAATTTACTGGAGCTGCATGGAATTTCAATCTACAAGCATTTGGAGACTGGAGAAAGACTGTCTGCATCGGTGAGTACATATTCACCCCATACACTCACTCAATCTCGGCACTGAACACGTGCGCTGTTGTGTATTGTGACATAATTCGCACAGGCATTTAAAAACCTTTTGCGCACGGTCATTCAACACCGCTGCTATGAAACACGTGTGCTTTACCATGCGGTGACATTATGACAGCCATTGACCGATATTTCTCGTGCGCGAAAACAACATCCCGCGAATATGTTGTTAGCGTTCGCTGGCGCGAAAATTTAATCGCGCGAAAATTACCGGTTTTACAGTATTCACAGGTTGCTGATCATTATGCTTGTTTGGTGGATCAAGTACGACCACAACACTTGTCCAGGCTCTCTTCAAATTCATCTTTTGTCCATATTAAAGTGGAGACACCCCTTCACATCAACAGCCCTCATGTATTTAGGCCCTGACCGAATCCAAAATTGAAATCAGATACCAATTAAACTTCTAAACACTGCAGTGCAAGCTTTATATGAATTGCATGCATTTTCAAGATTACCAGATCAACAATTTGCTCAAAATTAGCTCCAAAACAGACTTTAAAAAAAGGAATTCTTGTACTTTTCACAAGCCTCAAGGACGTGATGTCATGTTCTGTTAGAAGCATTGTGAATCCATAGGTTTGTACATGGAAAAAATGATTTTTTTTCTTTCCTGCTTATCAGAATATGCATTCTACTTTCTTCTTTTCCATCACTTTCTGCAAGCTTCAATTGATGAAATATACAGCTTTTGACTTATTCTTGCTCTATTTCATTTCCTGCTTTTTGGCATACATGTAGCTTCCAACTCTATCTGCATTATGTTTTTAAAAAAATTCCTGACAACAATTAAGCCCCAATAACAGCCAAAGAAAGATTTCACAAAAAATTGTGAAGAGTTGTAGGTTTCCATCCATTTGAGTTCTGAATAATTCTCAGTACCATTTTTCACTGCAAATTGGAACTAAAATTAAATTCATAATCTGCTCAGTATTTGCTCATTGTCTGTCCGTGATGAAATTTATTCCGTCTGCGATTATTTTGATTGATTTATGATATGGATAAAATGTATGGATTTTAGATATATTCAAATGAAATGATGTACAGTGTCTAGTGAGATGCTTCTACACACTTCTATTTTTGTTTCTATTCTGATAAAGAATAAAAAGCTGAATCCATACATATTATCCATATCATAAACTCAATAAAAATGATCACGGACGGACATTAATTTCATCATGGATGGAAATTTCAAAATGGAATGTTGACATCTACCAGAAAAATTTACTTCCCATATTTTTTCTACTAATTTATGTTTGATGATAGATTAATGCTAAGAGTACAAGAAAATCCAAACCAAATTGGAGTAACTTTGAAAACAATAAAACTAGAGTGAATTGAATTTGAGTGAATTTACATTTTCCGTCCGTGATGAAATTAATGTCCGTCCGTGATCATTTTTGATTGAGTTTATGATATGGATAAAATGTATGGATTTCAGCTATGTTCAAATAAAATGATGTATAGTGTGTAGTGAGATACCTCTACACCTTTTTATTTTTTATTTCTATTCTGATAAAAAATTAAAAAACTTTTTATATTTTTTTTCATCACGGACGGAAATTTCAAAATGGAAATGTTCTACCAAAAAAAATTACTTCCCAATATTTTTTTTCTACTAATTTATGTTTGATAATAGATTAATGTTCAGAGTGCAAGAACATCCAAACCAAATTAGAATAACTTTAAAAACAATAAAACTAGAGAGAATTTAATTTGAGTAAAAATGTCCGTCCGTGATGAGAGGTAATAGCACCCCCACAAATAAAATGGACTATTCCAGTACTTTCGGATTTATCAATCTTCATGAAACTGAGTTCTTTGAAACCTGAGATATCAAAGATTATCTTAAAAGCAATTTTGATAAAAATATCTATAAAAAAAAATTTCACCTCAATGCTAACCCTTAACCGATCATGCTCAGTACCGGGAGTGTATAATTACGCAACCAGTCGTATATTGAGATTGAGCTACACAACTCATTCTTTATTTAAAATCGTGCTTAAATTATCCGCTTCTCAGATTGGAATATAAAAATCATTTCTGTAGCAGAACCCTATACTTTTCATGATTAAATAGGTGAATAGAATGTCCCTTTTTCAGGACTAAACGTCAAAAGAACTCCCTCTTCGATTTGCAATAATCTTTTGCTGGATATAATCTTGTTCTTTATTACAAACGTCCATTAAACTGTCATTTTTTTTCAGATCGCATCTATTGTTTTTTTAGATACCCATCTTAATCATTGGTACCAAAAATGCATAGAATATCAAGCTTTCTGGTCAGAATATAAAGAAATTTCAGCTCGTCCTCGGCACTCGCATTATCTGTGTAGTGAGATATGTATCCTCCTCATGAGTTACTACAAACAGTCCTAAACAGGCACCTTTTTCCTGTTTTCAGGTCAGTATACTAAAAAATTTCAGCTCGCGCTTCGCGCTCGCATTAATTTGATGGTGAGATATGTGTTTCTATCTCATGAGTCATATAAATATATATATGCATATGTGTGTTTGTGTGAGTTTGTTTGTTTTGTGTGATATCGAGCGCCTTTGGAAAGTTCAGGGTGCGACATAAGCGCTTGCCCGATTGCCCGGGGCAAGTAAAAGTTAGAGTCGGGCAAGTGTTTTGAAGCAAAGACAAAAACTGCTTGCCCGAATCGGGCAAGCAAAATTCTCCTATGGAAATTATATTTAAGAAAGATTCCCCATATTTCACCATCAAAATATAGAAAAGAAAAAGAGACAAAAAAAAGCAATATCATTAATTTCTTCTTTCAAAAAAGTTTATAATTCGAATTGCAAAATTTGCGGCATTTTCTGCAATAAACACACAGCTCAGAGACGTACACACACACAGAATCAATGGCAGTCTAGCATACCTAGCTAGCTAGCGCCTAGTCCACGCAGCCGATGCATTTAGTAAAGTTTCTACGGTGTACAGTGTTGCACGAACGAAGTTTGCTATGGAAGAATCTCCCACAGAACTGTCAAAATTCACATTTCTCACCAATGAAAATTCTTGTAATGTTCATATTTCCGAAAAATTGGGATAGCTCTGTCATTTGTAAGCAGTAAAAGGAGAATTTTTTACTTCTGTTATGCTTAAAAAAGATCGGGTTTCGAACGATCGTCTGTATCGCACACACTGAAATACATCGTTTGACAGTCCCACATATGCATTTGTGTGTATGTTGATAAACGTGGTTTCTTTCGTAGCTATTTTTTTTAGCCAAGGAAATTGATAAATTTTCTTCTTTATTTATGACTGGATAGTTTGAGCTTTCTTCCTCTCTATTTTCTTTCTTTCTGCCTATCTTTCCTTCTTTTGAATCTCTCTTTATTTCTTTAAATTTCCTTCCTTCTTTTGTTCATTTTTTCTGTTACTATAGCTGTCTTTCTTTTTGTCATTCTTTTCTTTCTATCTTTTTTCTTTCTTCCTTCCATCCAACCTTTGTTTACCTCTTTCTTTAATCCTTCTTTTTCCCCTTCCTTTCATTCTTTCTTACTGTCTTCCTTCCTTCCGTCCATCCATCCATTATTTACCTTTTCTTCCTGTCTTTTTCTTCCTTACTTTCTTCATCCCTTTCATTCTTTCTTTTCTTTCTTTATTTCTTTCCTTCATTCCTTCCTTTCTTTTTGTCTTTCATTCGTTCTTTCTCCTTCCTTTCCTTCTTTCTTTCTGTTTTTCTTTATTTCTGTCTTTCGTTCTTTTGATCTTTCTTTTTTCCATCCATCCTTTCTTTTCTTCCTTATTTTTTCTTTCTGCCTTCCTTCATATCTTTCCTTCATTCCTTCTTTCATTTCTTTCTGTCTTTCGTTGTATCTTTCTTTTCTTTTTTTCCCTTCCTTCCATCTATCCTTATACTTTTTCTTTCTTCCTATCTTCCTTCTTTCTTTCCTCACATTGTTTTCCTATTTTTTTTCTTTCTTTCTTTTATCTTTCCATCCTCCTTTCCCTTCTTTCTTCCTTTCTTTCTTTCCATCTTTCTCTTCCCCGCAGCCATTCTCTCTCTCTCTTTATTTCTTTTTTTTTCTATTTTTTCTTTGTTCCTTCCTTTATATCTTCGTCCTTTCTGTCTTCTTACTTTTTTTTCTTTCATTCTCTCCCCCTCTCTTCATTTTTTTTCTCTGGTTATTTTCAGTGATTTCCCCTTTTTTTATTGTGTCCTAGTCCCCTCCAAAATATATGGAAAATATTTGAGATTAGGAAATTAATTAAAGAGCATATTTACCATTTATTTTGTCGTGATATTCAAGATAAAAATCATTTAAAAAAAGAAATACAACTACAAGGTACATCAGTAGTCATGTTGAAAAATGTATTTTTAAAGCCGTCAATGGTATGGTATGTAAAACTATAAGGCTATAACTTGTTTTGAAGCAATAAAACTTTGTTTTGAAGGATTTTTTCGGGCAAGTGAAATCTATATTCGGGCAAGTATTTTCCAACTATTTGAAAATTTACTTGCCCGACTGGGTAAGTGCTTCAAAAAAGTTATGTAGCACCCTGAAGTTGATTCATGATTTTGCCCCCCAAATCTTAAAAAAAGGATTGACGCCCCTGTGTATATATATATATATACATATAGTAAAAAAACCTTGTATCTCTATTAATATACAAAAGTATTGGCCTCATCGCAATAAAAGGGTTAATACACGAGATTTTGAAATCGCACATAACATGCATAATTTGTGTTACTTTTTTCTTTCTTTAATAAGTTTTTCAATCTCTCTCTATATATGTTTTAGAAAGATTATATGTTTAAATTGATGTATATTTCTGTTATAATGAGATAAATTATGTTTAAGTGGACTTCAGGGAATGGTCGTACGCAGCAAGGGGGAAGGGGGGGCACATTCGCGATCTGCTGTTGTGAAAAACAATTTTTTTTTTTCCTTAACATTTCATGAAAACTATGAAAAATGTGCAAATGTGAGATGTGCACCAAATTTTCGAGTCTTGACCCCCCCCCCCCCCGGAAATATTATCTGCGTGTGGTCATGCAAAATGGCATGACTGGAAATCCTACATTTTGAAAAGAGCATGTGACAGGGTCAGACTTTACCCCTTTTTCAACATTTTCTTTTATGGCGCCGGTGAAGTGCAAAAATATGTGCGCCGCTCGGCAGTGCGCCCCCCCTTTCGCCAAAAGCTGGATCCGCCTATGTAATGCTCTGACAACCAAACTAACTTCTCATCAGCATCAGTAAAAATGTGAATGGGCCTTCAAACTTATACTAAAACTGATCTAAAATTGAACTTAATTGAATCGATTTTAAAATCAATTTCAAAATCGATTTTAAAATCGTTAATTATACCTGTCCTAATTATTCCATCAACCCCTCTTTTCCCTCCTCTTCAAAACCACTCTACCACTTTTAGACAGTTGTAATTCTAAAATCGATTTTAAAATCGTATATTAAATTGATTTTAAAAGCTCAAACATTTTTTTAAGACAGTTGGCTAGCCACGAAATCACCTTGTCAATCCCTATTATTTTCTCCTAAAAAAACATTAAAATCCCATAGACGGAGCCCTAAAGGAGGACTAAATAATAAGGATTGACAAGGCGATATCGTGGCTAGCCAACTGAACTGCCTTAGAAATGTTTGAACTTTTAAAACCAATTAGAAATACGATTTTACAATCGATTGTAAAATTGATTTCAAAATCGATTTTATAATCAATTTGATATTCATAATTAACTGAATTATTCCATCAACCCCTCTTTTCCCTTCAAAACCACTCTGCCACTTTCAGACAGTTGGCTAGCCACGATATCGCCTTGTCAATCCTTATTATTTAGTCCTCCTTTACGGCTCTGTCTATGGGATTTTAATGTTTTTTAATACAGGGAGAGCCCTAAAGGAGGAGTAAGTAATAGGGATTGATAAGGCGATATCATGGCTAGCCAACTGTCTTAAATATGTTTGAGCTTTTAAAATCGATTTAAAATACGATTTTTAAATCAATTTTTAAATTATAACTGTCTAAAAGTGACAGAGTGGTTTTGAAGAGGAGGGAAAAGAGTAATGTTGTATATCGGATCAAAAATCAGATCGAAAATCGGATCGGCAGTTAAGCTTCTAAAATCGAAATCGAATCATAATCGAATCGAAATTCGAATCGGCAATGTTTAAAAACAAAGGAATAGATCAAAGTTTTGTTCGCGGTCGCGCGCATCTTCCTGACAAAGTCACAAAGACGAATGCATTGGAATGGAAGTCGCCAACATGCGCGATCGTTTGGAACATGTTTTGAAGGGGTTTTGAGGTGTTTTAAAATAAACAGACTGATTTTTAGTAGAAAGATAAACGAAAGACGCATCTTCCAAGCAAAGTCGCAAAGGAAAATAAAATGAAAATAATTCTCATAGATCACAGGTTAATGAAAGATCGGAGGAACATCTTTTATAAGCATTTTCAGGTGCTAGCGATTTAGAATTATTGGAATGATCTCTTGATCTCGACGCATCATCTTAAAGTCGCAAGTGCTATTAAAATTTCCTACTCCAAATTTAAAAATTCTGTGGAGAAGTTTGGTGAACCTCATGAAGCTGGAAGAAAAAAAAATCAAAATTGGTCAACAAATAAAGAAGGAGAAGCACCTTTTGTGAATTTTGAAAAATGCGCATAAATTAGCATATTTAATGAGTTTAAAAATTCTGTGTAGAAGTTTTGAATCCCCCACCTAGTGCTATCATGTAAAGCAAACAGAATTGAAATCAGACTTGAAATGGCGAAGAAGAAGCATTTTGAAATTGTGGACGGACGACAGACGCCACGCCACGGCATAAGCTCATCCGGCCCTTCGGGCCGGATGAGCTAAAATTCTAAGTTGGCTTCCCAAAATTTATTCTTAATTGACTGCTGTTACTTAAAGCGGACATACATGTAGCCTATTTTATATCGGCCTGGGAGATGCAATTTCGGTGTCTAAACTATGGTTTCAAGGGTCAAATTATATATTACGACAAGTTACAATGACAGTCAGTGATCTAGTATGTTCAAAATTCCAAGATGGGGTGTAAATTAACTGTTGTTACTTAAAAGTATACATAGATTATTAAAAATAAACCTCGGAAGTATGATTTTGGTGTCTACACTAGAGTTTAAAGGGTTACTTGGGAATATTATTTTGGTGTCTACACTAGGGTTTCAAGGGTAAAAAATACTGTGGGACTGGTTACCATGATATGCAGTTATCAATTTTGCCTTAAAATCCCAGTTGGCTTAAAAAAATGGGTTCTAAAATGACTGCTGCTACTTAAACATGGACATAGTTCATACAATATCCACCTGACTTTGTGAGAAATGATCTTGGTGCCTTCACTTAAATGCATGGGGATAAGTTATCATATTTTTTCATGAGTTGGTAACAGCACCCATTTTGATGAAATTGTAGAATCCACCATGATTTTTTTTACAAAATGGAATACTAACCATCCTTGTTACTTGTTCAAATGTATTATTTGACCCTTCATACCACAATTTAGACTCTAGCATTATTTCTTACAGATAGAAATTGTAGAACTCTGACCATTATTTAGTGATACGAGTTGTTTTAGATGTCTTTTTTGAAAACCCTCTTGGATTTTTGGACAATTGCATATCAATGTAACCAGGCCAAACGTATTATTTTAACCATAAAACCATAGTGTGGACACCGAAATCATATCTCTTTGGTGGATTTTAAATGAACTATGTCCACTTTTAAATTAATAGCCATCATTTTAGACTCAGATTTTTGGAAGTCATCTATAGGATTTTCGACATACTAGACCACTGACTGTCCTTGTAACTAGTTTTCTGACTTTTGAAACCATGGTATAGACATCAAAATCATATGCCCTTGACGGATATAAACATGAACGCTGTCCATTTGTAAACCAGCGGCTAATTAATACTATTTTTTAAGCCACCGTTGACTTTGGACATACTTGACCACCTGGGCATCGTCCTTGTAACTTATCCCAATGTATTATTTGACCATTTTAACCATGGTATAGGCACAAAAATCATATTCCCGTATATTGAACAAACTATGTTTTTTTATAGCAAAAACATTTTCTTACTCCATTATTTGAAGCCATCTTGGATTTTTGAACATACTGGACCACTGACTGTCCTTGTAACTTGTCCCGATTTTTTTTTACCATTGAAACCATGGTCTAGACACCAAAATCATATCTCCCAGGTGGATATGATATGAGCTACATGCATACATTCTAAGTATTAGCTGCCATTTTAAACTCAATTTTTGGAAGCCATCTTGGATTTTTTTATACATACTTGACCACTGACTGTCCTTGTAACTTGTCCCGATGTGTTATTTCAGGCCTCTACAAAGAAAAATCAACACTTGCCCTGTCGGGCAAGTGATAAAAATATTTGCTTGCCCAATAGAAAAAACTGCTTGCCCGATTTTTTTTACAAAATTCTTTTGCTCTTAATTATTCTTTTCTGTCCTGGCTGAACTTGATTTACTGGCGCTGCCCTTGGCATTTCTTTTTCTTGACTCTTGTTCAAGTTGTTCTGGTCGCCGATCATGACGACAAAAGTCACCTATTTTAGTCTGACAACTCCTTGTTTATTTGGTTTGAAGTTGAAGCCGAGTCCTGGCCAGGGTGACCAGATTTCACAAAATGAAATACAGGACAATCGACAAACAAAAAGATCAAGAAAGAAGGCTACACAGTGTTAGACTTGTGAAAAAAATATACAGAATTTGGAGGGTGAATGAAAGAATGAAGGAGAGAAAGAAAAGAGATAAATTGAGAAGAAAGAAAGAAAAAATGAAGGGGAAATGAAGGAAATAATAAAAAATATAAAAAAGTTCTAAAAAAAGAAGGATGAGAGAGAATAAAAATAGATAAAAAGGTTTCCGTCATTCTTTGAATTGAATATAGAAAGAAAATAAAAGAAAAGAAGGGATCAAGATGAATAAATGTGTGAAAGTCAAACTAAAAAAGAGAAAGACAAAAAGAAAGTAAGAAAAAAGGAGGAGGAAAGAAAGAATGAAGGAAAGGAAATGTTTCCTTCATTCTTGGAAGAAAGAAACAAAGAAAGAAGAAGGAAGGAAGGAATGAAGAAAGAAAGGGAAAGAAAGTATAAGGGAAAAGAATAAGGACAAAATAAAATAAATAATGAAAGAAAGAAAGGAGGAAAGAGAGGGAGGAAAGAATGAAGGGAGGCCAGAATGAAAAAAATAAGAAAATAATGGAAGGAGAGAAAGAACGAAAATAAAAACGAGTGGAAAGGAGAAGGAATGAAGGAAATAAAAAAAGGAAATGTAATAAAGGCAAGTAAGAGAAAGAAGGAAAGAAAGAAAATGAACAGAGAGAGAAAGGATCAGGAAATAAAAATAGATATGTAACAAAAAAAGGGCAAGAAGAAAGGATAGAAGGATAGAAAAGAAAGAAAGAGGAAAAAGTTCAAGCAAATAAAAACAATCCAATCATATAACAAAAATCCTAATGATATTTGGTGGTTTTTTTTTAATATTTTTAAAATTAAAAAAAAAACTAAAATGTTTTAGAAATGAATAAAATACGAGACGTCTGGTCACCCTGGTCCTGGCCGAGTCAGTCCGAAGCTTGCATGCATTCAGCGCGATCTAGCTCGAGAGTCGACTGGCTCGCGATCGCTCGTGTACGTCCGTACATGTAGAGCATGCGCTCAGAGGGCGAGAGAGGGGTTTCCCCAGCTAGCTCCTTCGTCGATTAGTAGCGCATGCGCACAGTGTAGTTTAGAAAGTAAGATGGCAGCCCCCATCGAACGGGACCGCTGGCGATAAATTGTCGGTAAATTGGCGCTGATTTGACATGTTTCCACTGTTTTTTGACTGGTATGACATTGTATGAGAGATAATTGGCCGATAATTGCAATTTATAAAAAATTATTAAACGTTACTGTCAATTCATCTTTTTCATTTTCAAAACAACCACTTGCCAGATCGGGCAATTGACTTTGAAAAATGCTTGCCCGCACGTCAATTTCACTTGCCCCAAGCAAGCGGGTTTGTCGCGCCATGATTATTTGACCATTATAACCATGGTCTAGACACCAAAATCATATCTGTCAGGTGGATATGATATGAGCTATGTTCATTTCAAGTATTAACAGCCATTTTAAACTCATTTTTTTGAAGCCATCTTGGATTTTTTGACACACCAGACCACTGGCTGTCCTTGTAACTCTTCCCGATGTACTACTTCACAATTAAAAATATTGAATAGAAACCAAATTAAAGCCACTTAATTAATAGATGAATTGTGGATTTTTTAGCCTACGGCAGCCAATTTGGGCGCCATCTTGGATTTTCCAGGTACCCTGGAGTGCTAATATTCACTCTAACTTGTATCAATAAATTTGTTTACCCACTGGACCATTGAATATGAACCTAACTAGGATCCTAGGATGGATAATGAGTGAGTTATATCTATTTTCAGTGAATGGCGGCCATCTTGGACGCTATCTTGAAAATAACCACTTTCCCGTATGAGGATTTTGGTAGATATTTAGTATGTTATTCCTGCGGTCAAATATTGCCAGAAACAGTTGAAAAATCATTTGTTGCAATTTTTTCCGGGTCAAACCATATATTGACCCGTCTATGATGTATGGAGCTTACTTCATGAGGTAAAAGGAGAACAAACATTGAAGATTCACAAACATACCTGGGTAAAATCTAAATTTTAATTATTTCCCCTACCTAGAACACGGTGCCCTTTTAAGGACACCTTTCATTGATATTCCAACGAAAGAGACCCTTGTCCGAAAATAAAAATTGAAGTAACTAAGTAATTTCGGCATTGTAGTCTTTCAATATTCTGATTTTTTTATAGAATACTCATTTAAAGTGATAATTTTGCAAATCATGCTTTAAATGTTATTTGTTGACATAAAAATAGGGGTTTGAATGGAGTAAACAAAATCAATGTGTCTGATTGTATGAGACTAAAAAGGGAAATACGAGAGGCTGCGTGTGAAAAATCGAATCTATTCATTTTATTTGTCAGATATAATGCAAGAAATACAAATGTGATTATGTGAGTGTTCAGAGTATAATTAAATATACCTTTGCATGAAAAGTAAGTTAAGTAACCGAGGACAATCAAAATATGAAACTTGCTGCAAACATGTCAAGTGGGTAGCATTAAATTAAAACATAGAAAAATATGTGAAATCAATATCTTCTTCTTCTTCAAGCTACACTGCCTCCTTCAATCCTGAAGATTATTGCAGTATTGTAGTACCCGGGACCGGCAGGTGCAATACACCGGGTGAACACCCTACTCTTTGACGAATAGTGTATTGGTTATAACGTGCATAGGTTGTGACTCTCCTATACACGGGACCAACATTTGCGTCCTTTCCGATGGACGGAGTGTTTTCCAACTGCATTCACACCCGCACTGAACACAGCGGTGAGGCACGTTAACACACAACGCTAGCATCAGTTTTTTTGTTAGACGTCTTCCGGCATGCTGCGGGACTCGAACCCACGCACGTTGAGATCTACGATCTTTTCCGGAACAGGCGCTCTAACCGACTGAGCTACACTGCCTCCGTTGATATGTTGATTATGATAGTTGTTAACAACACGGCCAAATCGTTAGGTTTTTTGCAGTGTGTTCAAGGCGTTTTTTTTTTTTTAATAATAATGTTCCGCATTTATATAGCGCTTAACACATCTGAACGACGTCTGTAAGCGCTTTACAGATATATTATTACCCCGGTCATCGGATCCTGGAATGCCCGCATACAATGTATGCACCTTCTCCACTCCTTGGAAAGCATTCCAACAAG
The DNA here is from genome assembly GCF_037042905.1 of Lytechinus pictus. NCBI lineage: Eukaryota > Metazoa > Echinodermata > Echinoidea > Temnopleuroida > Toxopneustidae > Lytechinus > Lytechinus pictus. The sequence goes on along the minus strand of NC_087245.1, from coordinate 128,263 downwards.
AGTTCCAAGACTCAATTGCTAGGCATAGAACATAGGCTTTCGCATCCTACCTAGCCAGGCGGCTTCTTGAGAGTAAAAATCATTTACTAATGTAGGCTTACTCTCAATGAAGCCAGGGAGTCCTTCCTATTCATCTGCGTGTACCGCAAAAAACCCTGAAACTTTCGCCCCCGAGATTTCTACTTTCCTTCTAAAACATCTAGCCATAAATCATGTTCATGGGATAAAACTTCATTTCCGACATTTCTACGCTCTCGTTGTTATTTTTAAACAAGAATTCATCCAAAAAATGAGAAAAATATTGTGAAAAGATGATTTTTGATGAATTCTTGTTTAAAAATAACGAGAGCGTAGAAATGTCGGAAATGAAGTTTTATCCCATGTACATGATTTAGAGCTAGATCTTTTAGAAGGAAAGTAGAAAACTCGGGGGTGAAAGTTTCAGGTTTTGGGGTCCTTCGTGTAGGTGAACAGGAAGGACTCCCTGGCTTCATTGAGAGTAAGCCTACGGCTACGTTTAAATGATTTTTACTCTCAAGAAGCCGCCTGGCTAATCCTACCGGGTATCCATTTAACACCTGGGTGGAGAGTGGCAAATTGTGGATTGACGCCTTGCCAAAGGACACTAGGCCATGGTGGGATTCGAACACACGACCCTCTGATTACAAGGCGAGAGTCAGAACTGCTACACCACGGCGCTTCCCAAATTTTATACATATTTTGTTAAATGGCGCTTTTTACGTCAAGTATGAAATTAATATCACAGAGTATTTTTCAATTGTAGAGATATATAAAATATCGTACAATAGTTTATTCTATAAATATTTTATCATAAAATTTTTAATAATTGATGTCTTTCAAAAAGGGTAAACGAGCGATCAGGTGACTACGGGTATCACGTGATCTGAAAATCAACTTCGTACCGCTTCTATTGCACTCTACGACGGTGACCAGCATGCAGCAGAGCTACCAGTACCAAGTCTAACGCATTGTGCGTGAGACTCACGCATCCAGGGTCTGTCTCACGATCTCACGTATGGCACCCATTTTTTTCACGCATCGGGACCCGACAGAAAAAGAGAGAGAAAAAGTAGCATTATTTGCTAGATTATACGCACTGGCCGACCGCCTTCGCACGCCGTCGCGTCTACCCCGGCACGTGAGACGAATTGAGAGTACAGTCAGCACACAGCTAGTAGTAGTACGTGACACGATGAATCGCGTGCGTGCATCGCATGGTTTTGTAGTATGGATCGATATCATGATGAAGTCCATAACACGCGCGCGCGCCTTTTCGAAACGTACAAGTGTAAGTACTGGCCGCGCAGAGAGACGCCGAGTCATGAAAATCACACGCATAACATTTTCTTTAACTTTGCATCTCTGGACCAGACCGACTGCCACGAAAAGCTGGAAATAGGACTCAAATGTAAGTTTCCCTTTATTTTATTACATTGAAAGTAGGACTAGGATTACATATCATGGGCAATATTTTAATCAATCATAAACAGACCAGCATACAACTCATAATAGTGAGTAATATCATTAAATACTTGGGTGCAGGAAACACTTCTAACCAGTTTTCAAGCCAGGCATCGTCGCCTATTATGAGGTCCATACATCCAACATTAACTTAATGTTTGGACCTCAGACAATATTAAAGTAATGGTACTACTAGTCTAGAGTACTACTGAGTACTGTGGGTGTCTGAAGCCACACTGAAAAGTGTCAGCATAAAACAGGCTAATTTAGGGGAAAATATGGCACATTTTTTCGGGAAAGTTCAGGCTACTAGAAAAATGTGATCTGAATTGATTATTAACTTGTGTTTGGCATGTATGGAAAGAGAAAATTCAGGGGCTTCTTTTGACAGTAAGGACAAGTTTATATGATCATTTTAAATAAGGATTTAGAGATAAATTGCAAACCCTTATTTTTGTGTGTGTTGAGATTGCCATTTCTCCATGCGTTTTCTATGGGAAAATGAAATTTCTGTTTTGCACAATTTTTTTCACTTTGTCACAATTTTTCATTGTGATCTGGTTTCCAAATCTTTATAAAAATCATACCATCAGATAGAGCATAAAAAATCCTATTGGACTCTTTATGGACAAGTTTTTGGCATTAATAATAAATTAATAACAGCTCTCGGAAGCAAAAAATTTGGATTTGTGTGTGTCCATTTCTTAACTACACAGTCTATGGCAGAGAAATGCTGAAAATTTACCTAATTTCATTCTTCTTTTTTGCAGCCAATAATTGGATTTTTTTCAAAAATGTTACATTTCTGTCAGTCTCAAGGTCATTTCTCTTCAAATTCACAAAGAAAATGTGATATTTTCTTGAAATAAGAAAAATAATTTTTTTCTCCAGACACCCTTGCCCCGGGGACCTCGACACGTCTTTAGACAGTGTCGAGGTCCTGAATGCAACCACTCATTATCACCGGAGTACAAAACTTCGCGATGTTTGGCATTAGAAAACCGATGATCATAATGAATTAAAAATCTAACGAGTTATATCAATCTTACCTAAACAAACTGTTCCTAAATCAGCTTACCTTTGAAATAAGAATAATGAATACAATTCCATGAAATCCTTCAAAAGAGCATCAATTTTCGGACTTTTGTTCCAATCGCGAGATCGCCATGTTTGAGGTAAAATTCTGCGCATGCGCATATGAATATTTATAAGATGTCGTCACTGCATGCCTTTACAGCACAGTTTAATGAATATGCATTAGAGTGAAAACTTTCGGCAAGTCGTCTCTATTCAATTAAATCGTGATTTAGGCATATAATTCAATACCATTTTCATTTTTTTTTTTTGGAAAAAAATAGATCTATATAAATATTTATGAAAAAAAATATTTATTTCATATATATTTTTATTTTGTTACATTTTGTGTTTTTATGATAAGTTTTTGTTGTCATTTGTTATATTCTTTCTTTCTCCTTTTCATTCTTTCTTTCTCCTTTTCATTCTTTTTTATGCTTTGTTTATGGGAAGGGGGGGGGTAAAGCGTGACTGTTCGCTTGGTGTGTGTTTTATTTCATATAACTTCCTCAAATTATTTTGATTTAATGATACTAAAAATGAAAAAAATATTTATCAATAGTGTGCTTGTGTTTTAATATATTCAGAGATTTCTAGATCCGAATTTTTTTAGTCTGTATTATTATTATTATTCCCTTTGTGATTATAAAAAATCCAACAAATATTTACAAATGGATTCTAATTTTACATTTAGAATAACCAATTTATGATTTTCTTAAATATGAATTCTGATTCAATAACGTAAATGATTTCATGTTATTTATCTTTTTCACATGTTATAACAATGAGGAAGGATTGAATATGGTTTTAAAACAAAAGGAAATACTTAAAAACAATTTTGCCTGCTTTAAAAAGAAATGCTAAGTCAAGATGTTAATATATAATTATAATTTTTAAAAAAAATCTGCCGCTTCGATAATCACCAATCACCATTTGTTGTTTAATTCACCGCATGGCAGGAGCATAATCAACCCCTCACCTGCCCCCCCCCCTTTTTTCGGGGACGAAATATCCTCAATTTTTGGTTGAAAAACTTTTTTTTTTGCTTGTCAAATTTTTCATTGGCCCTGTGCCCCCCTTTTTGGAAAATCATGGATCCGCCCCTGATTGAACTCATTTATATGGAGCACTTCTACACTGTCAAAAATATTTTTAACAACGCTGTTTACTGTGAGAATTACATAGTAGTTGTTTAAACATTTTAAACAAGTGTTTAAAATTTAAACAATCATGTTTAAATCATTGATAATTTAATATTTGAATTTAATTATTGATAATTAAATATTTAAATTTAAAATGTGTGTTTTAAGATTTTAAATACTTGTTTAAACTGTTTAAACAATTACTGTGTGATTCACATCGTAGACAGCGATTTTAGATTTATTTTAACAGTGTATTTGAATGATTAGGAACTTAATTAATGGCGCAAACTAGACGACAGGAGATTGATGACATAAACTTCCATATAATTCTATAGTAATATTGTACTTTCTTTTTTTATATATACGGCACAATTTTTATAACTCCCCCTTTTAAATGAGGAACAGGCCGTCCGTGGTCCCCAAATAAATTATGACCGACTAGTAAAGAGCTGAAAAACGGAAGAAGTAGCCTTTGTGGGTATACGGCATTATCATTATAGAGTTTACCACCCTGACCTATAAGGATCGGGAACGTTGGTGATCATTTTGAATAAAATATGACTTCATATACTTTGACCTATAATCTTAATACCAATTCCGTTCCCAAATATTATTCTTTAAAACTTGATGCCGCCACAAAACAAACTAGCAATATAGCCGAGATGAAAAAACGGGGTAATAAAGAAAAGGTAAACAAAGGAGAAAAACAAGGATTTTCTCGCAAACATGCGCGGAAGTTAAATTTTAGAGAGAATGAGAAAGAAAATCCCGCAAAGCTTTCTTTTTCGCCATTGTTTACCCCTTCGCTATCACCGTTTCTCTTCTCTTTTTTTTTTTTTTTTTTTTTTGGGGGGGGGGGGAGTTAGGGTGGGGAAGATCATCCCACCGCCTCCTTGCTACGTACTTGTTATAAAAAAAAAGGAAAAGGTGCATGATAAAGGCCTATTGGTATGTTATGACAAAATCTATCACAAAATTTGATTTCTGCGTCAATTCTTCAATGGTATAGTAGTAGTCATAGGCGGCGGAAGCGGAGGGGGACCTGTCCCCCCTAAATTTGAGATGGGGGACGGTCCCCCCCCTAAATTTTTTGTTGATAATTTTTTTTTGCTTGTCAATTTTTTTTACCTGTGTCTATCCCAAAATTTCAATTTCAGGTGGACCCCTGATTTTTTTGGCTTCCGCCACCAATGGTATCAGAAGTATATAAGCTGATTTAGCGTCACCATGATTTTCATTAATTCTTAAGCAAAAACAATATAAAGAATGGGATGTCTTTAGGAAAAAACCCTTTTGGACACCTGGAAAACAATCAGACAAGCAGGATTTGCGGCGACTTTATGCGTCCTATAATGAGCAACTCAATTCTTAGTAATTATAGGCTTATACTTATCCCGCAGAGATTTATATAACCAATTATTGAAGCTTAAAAATGCCAACAAGATGAAAGATAACATATTGATTTATAAACAAACATATGAATTATAATCACATCTCCGTTCAAACATAATACAAATTAATAGGCATCAATTGTATGAAAATGGTTGTTGGATGATAATGAAATTTGCATATATTTTCATTTCATTTATTTTAAATTATCATTAAAACATACAACATACAATTGAAATTAAAACTAAGGATACATGCACAGTATACAAAATAAACAAAATGGAAAACATAACAAGTGAGAGAGAGAGAAAAAAATATGTGGGAGCCAGCATTGGATTTCGTGATATTTTTAAAATCATTTTGCATCACGGAGTCCTCTAGGCTAAGCCAGCAAAGCCCTGTCAGAGGCTGGGTTCCAGAAATAGGCATCAAAATCTTAAAGAGATGGTTTGCTGATCACTCAATAATTTTGATCAACGAATATATTCCTTTAATATATGAGTGTTCATTTATTTCTTCACTTTTTTATTTACATATATCTATACAGTTTCCAATAATAATAATAATAATTAAAAAAAACGTGTAGTACGATACCATGTGCATAATCTCTTGAAAACAATGAAGAAACAAGAACAAAGAGAATAAAGACCCAAAAAAAAGAAAAATGACGAAGAAAAAAAGGAAAAAAGAAAAAAGAGCAAATACAGAGAAGAATTTAAAAAAAGGGAAGAAAGAAAAAGAAAACAGACCCCAAAAATGAAAAGAAGGTAGAGGAAAAAATAAAAATAAAAATAAAAAAGGGGGAAAAGAAAATAAAACAGAACAAAAGAAAAGAATGGAGGAGAAAGAAAAACAAATAATTCAAACGAAAATATGTTACTTCTTTCAAAGAAAAAGCCGAAGCTAAAATAGTTGCCAGGCAAAGGGTGAAGCAAGAATTTACAGAACTAGACTCATGAATATTCATAACAATCTCTATCCGACGCATCAAATGATAGTCTTTTGTCGGGGCATTCTGTTATATTATCTATAATGGACTTTAGTGGTATTGGCAGGATCTGATGATAATAAGAACTTACTGAAATCGCATATTCAATTATTATTTTATTTTTAAAGTATTTTTTCTCTTTTATCGTTTGTTTTTTGTTTTTTGCCCGTTTGGTAATAAAAATCAATTTATCTCGTTGCCTCGTCAAAAGGCTATATCAATCCTCCATTGCTACGAACTACGAACGAGTTTTAATGCACACCGGCAAAATTTTCCGACGTTTTTGCTTCGTTTTGGGGAATTATTTCGAAGTTTTGAGGGCCGCCCATATTGCGGCTTAAGTTGTAAGTATGAATTGATTCCTTTGTAACAGTTTTGTGCAATTTTATGTATTTTTGATTGATTCCCGATGCTCATCTGATTTCATCTGGTGAGTCGGGGTGAATCACAACGCAGCCCGAACACAGTACGTGTTCGGGCTGCCGCAGTAACAGACACCCTAACTGTAGGCCCTGTAGGAGTGATTAAATACCTACCTTGAATTGTTGTGCGACTGCAAGTGGTGTGGTTTCATCACTAACTTGGTTAGCTCCATCCATATTTGTTAGGAGTTCCTGCTCACTACTCTACTCAGTCTACTCTCCACGTCGTTAGGCTAGGCTAGATCAACTTAGCTCAGCTGCCCTCACGCTCAGTCATCGTCAGAGCTAGTAGTAGTACCGGTAGTATAATTTATTAATATAATATAGGGCCTAATCAGATTCGATTCACCAGACCAGTTTTCAGCATGATTGATTCTGGTGGAAACTGTATTGGAGTTGGACAACCACGCCACGCAACGATTGTGCCAGACCCAGAGCAGTTTAGTAGACTGTTACTTTTCTTTTAGCGCTTTAAATTATACACTCTCATTCAGCTCAGTCAGCTGACGTCGACAGCATCAACATCATGATTCAACCAACCTTCATTTTGGAGTCGAGTCGTCACGTGGGCTACATGTAGCTATCACCTGACATGTATGTAATCGATCACATGTCATTATCGATTCACTTAGCTGTGTGTAGCACAGTCACAATCCAATAAATTTTATTTTAAATTGATTATAGCATTAAATATCAATTTTGGAAAAATTATTTGTAAGACTAAAACGAATATTTAAAAAAAATTTGAAAGCGACACGTAATTTTTTAAGTCTTATATTGACAAAAAAAAGAAGCAAACAATAATATGCCTTCAAAGTGCTGATTACGTCTAACATTGGCTGCGCTGCCACGCGACGCGACGCAAATATAAATAAAGCTCGCTAGCTCTCCCGAGCCTAGCCGGTGTCATAGAGAATTGGACCGGGCAGCCGATCGGGGCCGGAGGAACTAATCGGCGGCTCTTTTATCCGCCGATTTGTTCCGAATTTTGTTGTGTGATGCGATCGTCATAGCCGATTTGTTCCGACCAGGCGATTTGTTCCTATACGCCGTTCATGCAACTTTGACGTCCCTTCAGCAAAAATGTGAAATTCCAGTAGTCATTTTCAACCAATTGGCTCCTCCAAATCAACCACACCCACTCAGAACAGTAGGCCTACAGTTGCCATTTGAGAATCTTATGTTGGGACATAGAGATGTATATATGTTTTGGAAATATATAATTTATGCATTATTTTAGCACACTTTCAATTGATTACAGCTGTGTGGGGCCACGAAGCCATATTCACACTGAGTGCTCCCTAAATGTGTACGCCTGTGCTATTCGGGGTGTAAACTAATTCGATTTTGTATGGATCTATATGTCTTCATTACTCAAGTAAGAAACCGGTGCAAGAAATAGGATAGGATTCAGCGCAGAGCTGTGAGGTTCATCACAGGTGACTACACATCTCGCAACCCAGGCAGTATCACCAGCATGAGAGAAAAGCTAAATCTGCCAACACTATCCTCAAGACGACAAGTCCTGAAGTTATCTTCCTTCTTCAAGGTGGTCGAGGGGTTGGTCCCAGCCCTTCCTATTGAGAATTTCTTGACTAAATCAAGGCCAAAACGGAAAGTCAAAACAAAACAATTTAAAGACTTTCAAGCACAGAATATCTTAGAAAGACAAGTAGTGAACCACAATAAAGGTTACACTATTCAATCAACAAACACTGAACAATTAAAACAATCTTTTTTTGTGAGTACCCCTCTGGCTTGGAACCATCTCCCACCTGACACAGTGAACAGCACATCACTAGAGGGGTTCAAGTCAAAGATCGAAAAGAGCTACCTACGATACGACTAAATATCACCGTGCCCTCTCTCACCCGCTGCATTCATACCAATTGGTCCAGCAGTGTACACATCCAGATCCAGGATGGCGACTGGTGTGCTGAGGGTGGGTGCAGTGGCGTAGCTAGGATTTTTTTCCTGGGGGGGCACTGGGGGGTCCTTGCTTTTTCAGGGGGGGCACCATTTTTTCCGGTGTGTGTGTATGTGTCACAAGGGCGGATCCCACTTTCGCCAATAGGGGACGGGGCCCGAAATTATCTTCACCTACATTTTCCCCGATCAGTCACTTCTTAGTTTTATTCTTATAAAACACCATAAACATGAAATAATCTCATAAGCCTTATAAAAAGTGCGAGCGCGAAGCGCGAGCGATTTTTTTTTTCTTTCATGTATTTTGTCCTGAAAATTTAATATTCTGGGCAATGTTATGTGTGATCCTGAACAAGATTCGTATGTAACTAGATGGTTACTGCGAACGCCAAGCGCGAGCAGAAATTTTTATTAACTGTTCTAGCATTATCGAAAAGGGACCTGTTAAGGACTGCTTACAGTTACCCGCGAAGACGGTATATATTTCAATAATGCGAGCGCGAAGCGCGAGCAATTTTTTTTGACATTCCGACCTAAAAGATGGTCATTCTAAGCACTTTTTGTATCAATAAATGGGATAGGTATGTAACTAAACAATTTATTTATGCAAGCGCGAAGCGCGAGGGGAAGAAAATTGAGATTTTAGACCTAAAAGCGGGACACTCTATTCATATTTTGTAAATCATAAATAGGATGTAGTTAATTGGGTATCATTAATAATGCGATCGTGAAGCGTGAGCAAACAATTATCGATATTCTGATGTGAAACTGGATAATCTAATTACATTTTAAATAAAGAACATGCAGGCTATCGCGCATGTTTTAGATTTAGACCTGGGCATTCTGAATACATTTATTTAATGGAACATTATGGAATACACGTAGACAATATGAACTTGGCAAATCAAACAATGTGACCAAGCAGCGTGAGCTTAAAATGCTGATATGCAGACCATAAAACGGACATTTTACAGATCACTTAAATTTGTAAATGAAAAAAAAAATAATGAAAGCTCGATGTCCCTGCGCAAATATGTTTTGTATATTGACTTCAAAACTAGCTCCATATCAGCCTATTGGGCAAGATATGAATCTCATCGAACAGGCAATTCTGGCGCGAAGCGCAAGCAAAAAAATTATATAGTAACATGAAAGATTTTTTTTTGCAAGTCTTCCCCTCACATTATTTCATTCACTCGTCTTCCTTCTCTTATTTTCCTCTTCTTTTTTTTCTTCTGTCTTTCTTCTTCATTTCCTTTTTTCTTTTCTTCTTTCTCCCTTTTCTTTTTTGCTCTGCCAATTTTTTCAGGGGGGGCACCTGGGGGGGCACACCAAATCTCAGGGGGGGCACGTGCCCCCCCAGGCCCCCCCTAGCTACGCCATTGGGTGGGTGGAGGTAAACACTGCTGCGTACTCATCAAAACCCCCAAAGTAAGTAGAAAAGAAAAAAATAATAATATATCAATAAAAGAACTAAAAGCTTAATAGTTCAACAAGGCTGCCAAAAACACAGGAAACTCTCAGTGACACCTCATTGAGACAAACACACACACACATGCACATAAATTTGTTTTTCTTTTTTTTTAGGGGGGGGGTTAGGGACTAAGGGCCCCCGGGTAGTCCAAAAAGGAGGTGCCAAAAAGGAGAAGGAAATAGATGAAAATTAAAGGGAAAGAAAAAAAGGGAGATTCGAAGAAGACATCGCAAAAAATGGGGGAAAGTATAAAAAGAGAAAAGGGGAAAAAAGGAAGAGGGAATTAAGGAGGGGGGAGGAAAGGAAAGAGGAAGGGGGACAAGGGGGGGATAATATAAGAGCGTGGGCGAATTGATCATAATTATGTTCGACTTTTGGGCGGCAATTTGATGTTTGGCCTGGGGCGCTGATTCATGTTTCACATGGGGGGCGGGACAAACTGACATTAAATTACTTAGGGGGCATCAAATTGACCTGTATATGAGGGGCCGCCAAATTGACCTTAAACGGGGGGGGGGGGGGGGGGGGGCCTTTGGTGCTGACATAAGCAAACACACACACACAGGTGTATATATATTTTATTTATGACTATTCAAAACTGGTCGTAGCTTCTTACGATCATCAAAGCTAAATTGACGCAATAAGTCATTGTCATTTTTTTTCACTGATCATTAAAGGATGGCACCGCTATATATTTCACCAAAATAATGTATACATAATTAAGAAAAGGAGAATAATATAAGCAGGGGCGGCGGAGCAAATTTGAAAGTGGGAGGGGCACGGGGAAAAGGGGGGCACTTCCTCTTTTGAAAAGTGAACTTAAAACAAAGAACAATTTTAAAAGAAAAAAGTCTACTGTCTACCCCAGTGGCGTAATGAGGCAAAAGTTTTGAGAGGGCAGACTTGGCGCACGAGGGAATTTTGTTTGTAGCTGCGAGCGAGCAAATTGCAAAATGTCATTTTTAATAAAAGATATAATTTGTTATATATAGATTTTGACACAATTTTCAGAGAATATTATATGTCAAAAGGGGTATTGTGTGCAAACAGATAACCCCCATGCCTGAGGTAGTGCGAGATGTCCTCGCATTAGATAAACAAAATCACGGTCCATGTTTACAATCAGAAAGTCAAATATTGTTTGAAAACTAGCTCCTACTCCAAAAAAGAGAAGTGGTACGGTACCGTATGTCAACTTTCCAGCGCTGCAATATATGCACGTCGCGTGCGAAAAAAAAGTGTAGCCTATTGGTACCGTACGAGGCTGGAATACCTCTTATCTAGACCAACATTTTTGATTTTGGACAGAATTATAGAAATAATCGGCCCTGTAATGGTATTAAAATTACATTAAAAATTACACCAATATATATATTGAAACATTTGATCAAAACAAATATCTATAGAATATATTTATTACCTTTATGGCTTTAAACAGAATTATAGAAATCGATCAAGATAATATTAAGATTACATTAAAAATTAAAAGATATATTTTGAAACATTTATCAAAGTAAATAATTATAATATCTACCTTAGAAAGATTTGATAAATGTGGAACCAAACGGCGGCTCTCCTATCATTTCGGCCAAAATTTGAACCAGTCATTTGGATCTGGCGGGCCCGATCGACTAGCCGTTTTTTTTACTGGCGGTACTAATCAGCTAGCCGTTTTGGACCGCCAGTATCCGGGCCAATTCGCTATGACACCGGTCTAGCCTAGCGCTAGCGCCTGTAAAAGTTTGATACCCGTATACCGTACCCGTACCCGACGGCGTTTAGCTGAGGGGGAGAGAGAATGAGAGTCGATCTGCTGTAGGCTGTAGCTGTCCTTAGGCCTATTTTTGGGTTCAAATTATAGTTTCCGAAGTACTATAGTGGATCTCTTACCTGGATTTCTAATTTTCCAAATATAGGGCCTACTACTCGGCTGACATTTACAAAACAAGAAAGAGCTGTGCTGTGTAAACTTTCGCGCGCCACAGAGACACAGTCAGTCACAGACAGACAGTCATCGGACACGTCAACGTCGTCTTACCCAGCTCAGCTGAGCTGGCCTGGCTGCATTGGTGCCCGACATAGGAGAAAACTTGCGACCCAACTGACTTAGTTAGGCTGGCTTTGCAGAATACTTCACTCAGAAGGTCAAGGTGCTCTTAATACTTTAGGAACATGGGTGAGAAGGTAGGTCGAAATTTAGATTAGGAGCCTATAAATTTTTAGACAGCTGGCAGCCGTCTGTTTCGAGGAGTTTTTTAATTTTTTTTAATTTTTAAATTTCTCCTCGTAACTTAGTCGTACACAGACGGCTCGCTATCGTGCAACTACCATGATTAGGGGACTTACAATGCAAAATCCCCCCGTCGGGGCTCTTTTTTGCTCAATTTTTGTCTTTAATGAATCAAACTTTTGAAAATTAACGCGTCCGAAATGCAAATTAATATTCCCTCTTGGCATTAATTGCCAAAAAAACGGGGGAAAATCAAGTAAATAAAAGGAACAAAAACAGTGACTAACCTCGGGCTTGGCTGTCGCGCAACTTCACCTCCCTGTTTTATCCGAACTTAGTTATATACATAAACATATGGCCATTGAGTCCCCTGTACAGATCGTGCTATAACTTCGGTCTCTGTATTTGGTGAGTGAAGCCAACGGAGTTCAGCTGAACAACCAACATAACAGAGACCAAAGCTTTTTTTGGTCTAATAAATTTTAAGCCTACATGTATATACCGGTACGTTAATCTAAAAAGAAAATTAGAGTCAGACTCCTCAGTAACTGTAATCTGTATATGGGGGACCTAAAGCTATGGCCTATGCACTTTGGCCATATTAGCTAATATGCCCAGCCGCCATTAATACCGCTCATCTAAGTAAAAAATCCGGGACGGGCGCAAAACGCACACATATGAACACACACAGTGCTTCGCTTCGCGAAGCACTGTACCCGTGTGTTCATATGTGTGCGTTTTGCGCCCGTCCCGGATTTTTTTTTGTTGGTAAAGCTTTACGCGGTATATATAAATCTTAATTTCACTACGACGAGTGAATAGGTGAGCGCGGCGCAGTGCATAATACGTAGGCATCTAAGCGTTTGTGGATCGAACCTCAACATGGTTTTTTTTTTTTTAGGGGATCGGGGATGTGAAGTATTTCGGTGCTATTTCTAAAGGTCGACATTCGATCGTTTTTATTGCGTATTTCATGAACTTCAACAACTTTTCTATATTGCTTAAATCCGTATTTTCAGGAAATTTGTCACTCTATACTAGCACCTTAATATGCCCAACAATTTTTATATATTGCTTTATTCCGTATTTTCATGAAATTTGTCACTCTATACTAGCACCTTAATATGCCCAAAAGAATTTTGAATAAAATATGCCTTTCCTACTTTTCTCTTTTCGCTCTATCCCCCCTCAGACATTTCAATCCCCCTGTCCGCTGCTTATATACCCCCAAAAGAAAACCCCTTTTCTCGCCCTCCGGGCCAACACGAATTATTAGAATCTTGGCTTGTTCATCACTCTATACTAGCACCTTAATATGCCCAACAACTTTTCAATATTGCTTTATTCCGTATTTTCAGGAAATTTGTCACTCTATACTAGCACCTTAATATGCCCAACAACTTTTCAATATTGCTTTATTCCGTATTTTCATGAAGCTTGTCACTCTATACTAGCACCTTAATATGCCCAAAAGAATTTTGAATAAAATATGCCTTTCCTACTTTTCTCTTTTCGCTCTATCCCCCCTCAGACATTTCAATCCCCCTGTCCGCTGCTTATATACCCCCAAAAGAAAACCCCTTTTCTCGCCCTCCGGGCCAACACGAATTATGAGAATCTTGGCTTGTTCATCACTCTATACTAGCACCTTAATATGCCCAACAACTTTTCAATATTGCTTTATTCCGTATTTTCATGAAGCTTGTCACTCTATACTAGCACCTTAATATGCCCAAAAGAATTTTGAATAAAATTTGCTTTTCCTACTTTTCTCTTTTCGCTCTATCCCCCCTCAGACATTTCAATCCCCCTGTCCGCTGCTTATATACCCCCAAAAGAAAACCCCTTTTCTCGCCCTCCGGGCCAACACGAATTATTAGAATCTTGGCTTGTTCATCACTCTATACTAGCACCTTAATATGCCCAACAACTTTTCAATATTGCTTTATTCCGTATTTTCATGAAGCTTGTCACTCTATACTAGCACCTTAATATGCCCAAAAGAATTTTGAATAAAATTTGCTTTTCCTACTTTTCTCTTTCGCTCTATCCCCCCTCAGACATTTCAATCCCCCTGTCCGCTGCTTATATACCCCCAAAAGAAAACCCCTTTTCTCGCCCTCCGGGCCAACACGAATTATTAGAATCTTGGCTTGTTCATCACTCTATACTAGCACCTTAATATGCCCAACAACTTTTCAATATTGCTTTATTCCGTATTTTCATGAAGCTTGTCACTCTATACTAGCACCTTAATATGCCCAAAAGAATTTTGAATAAAATATGCCTTTCCTACTTTTCTCTTTTCGCTCTATCCCCCCTCAGACATTTCAATCCCCCTGTCCGCTGCTTATATACCCCCAAAAGAAAACCCCTTTTCTCGCCCTCCGGGCCAACACGAATTATGAGAATCTTGGCTTGTTCATCACTCTATACTAGCACCTTAATATGCCCAACAACTTTTCAATATTGCTTTATTCCGTATTTTCATGAAGCTTGTCACTCTATACTAGCACCTTAATATGCCCAAAAGAATTTTGAATAAAATTTGCTTTTCCTACTTTTCTCTTTCGCTCTATCCCCCCTCAGACATTTCAATCCCCCTGTCCGCTGCTTATATACCCCCAAAAGAAAACCCCTTTTCTCGCCCTCCGGGCCAACACGAATTATTAGAATCTTGGCTTGTTCATCACTCTATACTAGCACCTTAATATGCCCAACAACTTTTCAATATTGCTTTATTCCGTATTTTCATGAAGCTTGTCACTCTATACTAGCACCTTAATATGCCCAAAAGAATTTTGAATAAAATATGCCTTTCCTACTTTTCTCTTTTCGCTCTATCCCCCCTCAGACATTTCAATCCCCCTGTCCGCTGCTTATATACCCCCAAAAGAAAACCCCTTTTCTCGCCCTCTGGGCCAACACGAATTATTAGAATCTTGGCTTGTTCATCACTCTATACTAGCACCTTAATATGCCCAACAACTTTTCAATATTGCTTTATTCCGTATTTTCATGAAGCTTGTCACTCTATACTAGCACCTTAATATGCCCAAAAGAATTTTGATTAAAATATGCTTTCCTACTTTTCTATTTTCGCTCTATCCCCCCTCAGACATTTCAATCCCCCTGTCCGCTGCTTATATACCCCCAAAAGAAAACCCCTTTTCTCGCCCTCCGGGCCAACACGAATTATTAGAATCTTGGCTTGTTCATCACTCTATACTAGCACCTTAATATGCCCAACAACTCTTCAATATTGCTTTATTCCGTATTTTCATGAAGCTTGTCACTCTATACTATCACCTTAATATGCCCAACAACTTTTCTATATTGCTTTATTCCGTGTATTTATGAAGTTTGTCACTCTATACTAGCACCTTAATATACCCACAGAATATTAAATTGTGTTCAAAATTTTATATATCGCTTTATTCTGTATTTTGATAAGTTTGTCACTTTATACCAGCACCTTAATATGCCAACATTTCTGTATTGCTTTATTCTGTATATTTTGTATGCACTCACTCTATACTGCATCAAATTAATACGGACTAAAGCAATAGAGAATTAAGAATCTTGGCTCGATCATCACTTAGTACTTTATGCCCACAAACTTTTCTTTATTCCGTATTTTGGTAAAGCTTGTCACTCTTTATTAGCACCTTAATAATTATGCCCCCCCCCCAAAAAAAATATATATATATATATTATTGCGTTTCAACTTTACTATATCGGTTTTTACGTATTTTGTTGAAGATTTTATACTAACACCCGAATATGCCTCCCATTTTTGTTGCCTTATATACTTTTCCTTCGCTCTACCCCCCGCCCAGCCAGACATTTCAAACCCAGAACACCACTTTTCCCGCCCTCCGGTCAATAGTAATTATTAGAATCTCGGTTGATTCGTCCTTATGCTCACTAAGTTTTCTCTATAAGCTTTATCCCGTATTTAGTGAAGTTTGTCACTATACTAGCACCTTAATCAATTTGCCCATCAAAAAATTCAAATTGCGTTTTAACATATGTTTTTCCTTTATTCCGTATTTGTAGCTAATCACCTTTGGAATATACATCTGTACCATTAAAAGTTCGTCTTGCTCTTTCTTGAGGAAAATAAAAATAAGCTAACATTGACAAAATCCATTTATGATAGAGTGACGATGGAAGAGTAGAAAAGATACGCAAAAATGTTGGACATAATAAGATGCCCTATATAGAGTTTAACAATAACGGAATAAAGCAATATTGCGAAGGAGGAAAATTAAGAAACAACATAAAAATACAGCATAAAGTGAAAGTTCATGAATAAATAAAATCATGAACAGATGAAAAAAAGAAGAAAAAAAACACAGAGACACGTAATAAAGCAATATACACCATAAAGAATGAAGACTATAAACAAACGTAACAAATTTATTTATTTATTTAAATATCTTTATACAGGATAACAAGCTCAGATTCACTGTTTTTAAACATGGTCCTGTTAAAATGGATTAACAATATATACAAAAAGATAAAAGTGTAACTTAGGTTCTATATACAAATAGTGAATAAATTTGATATCAATAACATTAAAATCAGAATCATCACTAGTAAAACAATTGTATAAAAATAACATATTCAATTTTTGAGGAATCAATTAAATGAGAACATTTCTCTCTTGCTTTATTCCATATTTCAAGAAATTTGGGCCTGTATACTAGCAACTTAAGATGCCCACCGACTTTTCTATATTGCTTTATTCCGTATATTTATGAAGTTTGTCACTCTATACTAGCACCTTAATATACCCACAGAAAATTAAATTGTGTTCAAAATTTTCTATATCGCTTTATTCCGTATTTTGATAAGTTTGCCACTTTATACCAGCACCTTAATATGCCAACATTTCTGTATTGCTTTATTCTGTATATTTTTTATGCAGTCACTCTATACTGCATCAAATTGATACGGACTAAAGCAATAGAGAATTAAGAATCTTGGCTCGATCATTCATTAGTACTTTATGCCCACAAACTTTTCTTTATTACTTTATTCCGTGTTTTGGTGAAGCTTAATTGTCACTCTTTATTAGCACCTAAATAATTATGCCCCCCCCCCCCAAAAAAAAAAAATATATATATATTATTGCGTTTCAACTTTACTATATCGGTTTTTACGTATTTTGTTGAAGATTTTATACTCTCACCCGAATATGCCTCCCATTTTTGTTGCCTTATATACTTTTCCTTCGCTCTACCCCCCGCCCAGACAGACATTTCAAACCCAGAACACCACTTTTCCCGCCCTCCGGTCAATAGTAATTATTAGAATCTCGGTTGATTCGTCCCTATGCTCACCAAGTTTTCCGTTTTCTCTATAAGCTTTATCCCGTATTTAGTGAAGTTTGTCACTATACTAACACCTTAATCAATTTGCCCATCGAAAAAATCAAATTGCGTTTTAACATATGTTTTTCCTTTATTCCGTATTTGTAGCTAATCACCTTTGGAATATACATCTGTATCATTAATAGTCCGTCTTGCTCTTTCTTGAGGAAAATAAAAATAAGCTAACATTGACAAAATCCATTTATGATAGGGTGACGATGGAAGAGTAGAAAAGATACGCAAAAATGTTGGACATAATAAAATGCCCTATATAGAGTTTAACAATTACGGAATAAAGCAATAACGCGAAGGAGGAAAATTGAGAAACAACATAAAAATACAGCATAAAGTGAAAGTTCATGAATATATAAAATCATGCATAAAAGTTTATGCATTATGTGCGAGATGCGGCAAGACACATCTTGATGTCAGTGGGGCACGATTGACATGGAGGGCGCAACTTTTCGCAGAGGATTAGAGTGAGGATTAGAGTGAAGAAAGAAAGGTTTAATGAGAGAGATGATTGATGAGCTTGCCGGGCGAAAAAAAAATGAGGAAATTTGTTGACTTGGAATATTTTGGCGGAAGGAGTGAAGGAGGTTAAAATTCAATATAACGGGGCATTTATATATAACCAAGAAGGATAACGCAAAAGTGAGTATATGAAATTATTTACAATTTCTTGTGCATACTTTTTTTTTCAATTTTGCCGTGCCTACCAAAATGCCACATTTATTTGAAAATATCAGAGAAGATCGTACATTGGCGGACCGATAGCGACATGATGTTTGCTGTAGAGGGGATAACTTGGGAGTTTAGAATGAAAAAAAGGAAGCTATATATATGTTAAAATAAAGTTTTAGGCCTACACGCCGACTACGAACATCAAGTGCAAACTAGTTGCGTGAGTTTTTTGTTCCATGTTTAGGCCCCCTGTTGCCTAAACAGAGAAAAGTTCCGGGTGTTATTTCAGGTGACTCAATATACTCAATAGTAAACGCACATCGTGTTAAAATACATAGCGATAATATAAACGAAGTGAAAAAAATAACAAAATCCTGTTTGGAATTATTGGTACCATTATCTATAGCCCCTGGATCCTTAAATAGGCCCCTTAAATATATATATTTTCTAATTAATTAAATCACGGATCGTTGATTCCCTGGCCTGCTAACTGCCGCCGGGGAAACCTCCGTACGACTTGAGCGCTAAACCAGTTTCGGCTGTCAGCTCATCTCATGTGGCGTGCTGACTACGATGCTGGACTGCAGATCAAAAGGTTCGAGTTCGATTCTCATCAAGGACAGAAAAAATAAGGTTAGTAAAACAGTGTTATGTAATATGATATGAAATGAAATGTACAGTATGATGAATAAATTGGATGGAATGAATGAATGAGGAATAAATCCACCCACCATGTATCATACAGAAAACACAAAAAGAAAACGAAAATACGATGCACATAGTATTTTATTGAAAACCCGCCGATTTCATATATTTTAGTGCCCCTTCACCCCCCCCCCCAATCCCTAATCCCCGCCCCTCTCTCGCACAGCTGAAATACCCATTAACACGCCACTTCACTGAACGCCGATATCCCGCTGACTGAGCTTTGTTATTGTGCGGTCATGTGTGACACCGGTCGCACATGCTCTTACGCACGTCTAGCGATAAGAATTTTCACTGGGCTGAGCAGTTTTAATGGCGCTTGGGCACAATAGCGAATTTGGCCTGCACTTTGTTTTCAAACAAAAAATATCCCAATTTTAATATTTCAACAAATTATCTTTCACTAATTTGTGGCAAACATTCTAAAGATCGTTAACCAAGAAGAAAATATCGCAAAACTCAATAATACGAAAATCCCGCCGTGTTTTCCGAACACCTCTTGATTTCGCCGCCTGATGTAGAAGGGGTCCTAAAGCTACGCACTCGATTTATCATGCAAAAAAATAGTATTTCCTGTGCCTCAATTTCTAAAATATATTCAAATTATTATAGGATAAAATGAAATTAAAGCGAATATAACTCCAAAATTCCAAACAGTTGTTGAGTTTTCTCTGCATTTAGAGATTTACTGCAGCCTCTGTAGAAAAAATTGAAAAGGAATCGTTCGTCACTCTGCAGTCACAGTTCCACACACAGAGTGCGCATTTGCCATAAAAACTGCATGCGCGATGAGTGGTGCGTAGCTTTAGTTTAGGACCCCCTACCATACTACAGTAATGGTAGTAGTATAGTGAGTGATTGTATTACCGAACGCGCGCATCATACGCATCAGAAAATAATTTCATACGCTCAAAATTTTGCAACATCCTTCCAAAGAGAACTTGAATAGAAAGATGATGAAAAATGGTAAAAGAAACACATTTTCAAAGTCTTAATTATAAAAATAATAAAATATGGTCAAAATAGCTCATCAGTGATTTTGTTGTTTTCTCAACTTCGGTTGTACGATACCTTTTTCAAGTGACCCAAATATTTCACATGCAAAGAGGGGTCCAATTGGAAGCTAATATCGTAAAAAGGAAAAACGATTTCGGCAAAATTTTTACATATTTATATTTTGTAGGTAATTGTGTATTTATGGTGAAAGTTTGGTGAATTTTATGAGAATAATGTGTTTGATATGATTGAATTCATGAAAAGTGTTCGGTAATATGATCCACTACCATAGTAGTAGTACTACCTACCTCGAGCGAGGTTCGTGCAGGCTCCACTCCACTACCGCTACACTACTCTCCACCTACCCGAACTTCGAGACCATGAACTCTATCTGATATTCCGAGTGACAAAGGTGGGATTTTATTGGGGGAAAATATAAAATTCATGCAACATCACAATTTTTAAAAACAATTAAAACTAATATTCTTATTTTACACAAAGTTTCACTTCTTTTCCATGCTTCTATCAGTCTCAAAATTGGTGATTTAGAGCCAACATGAAGTTCCTCACACGTATAAATAATCCGCTGCCGATTTCAAAACATCGCATGCGCGCGCGAGGGTCCGAGCTCGGACCGGACCCGGTACCTCGCACATATCGCATGCGATACGGGAGTGAATTATTTATATGTGCGAGGAACTTCATGTTGGCTCTAAATCACCAATTTTGAGACTAATAGAAGCTTGGAAAAGAAGTGAAACTTTGTGTAAAGTAAGAATATTAGTTTTAATTGTTTTTAAAGATTGTGATGTTGCAAGGATTTTTTTTTTCCCCCATAAAATCCCACCTTTGCCACTCGGAATATCAGATAGAGTTCATGGTCTCGAAGTTCGGTTAGGTGGAACGTAGTGTAGCGGTAGTGAAGTGGAGTGGAGCCTGCAGGAACTTCGCTTGAGGTAAGTACTACCATGACTACTAGTACTAACGTTTATAGATCTAGTAAAAATTACTAACTTAGATCTAACTTAGGCCTACTTGAACTTCAACTTTAAGAAGGAGTCTAGATCTAAACGTTGTCATCATCGATTTGAAAGTTACAACCGTAACTGAAAAGAAAATATGTTTA
Organism: Lytechinus pictus; assembly: GCF_037042905.1. NCBI lineage: Eukaryota > Metazoa > Echinodermata > Echinoidea > Temnopleuroida > Toxopneustidae > Lytechinus > Lytechinus pictus. Next base: position 107,247 of record NC_087245.1, on the reverse strand, counting down.
TCAGTTTATTGTTTGTTTAATTAAATGATTTTGTTATTGTTTGATTAAAAGAGGATAGACCTACATGACTAACTTACATGTACATGTTTGTAGTCTACTCCATGATGAAATTATGAAAATAATATGGTTTAATGTATACAGATCGATCAAGTAAATTGATGAACAAAAAATGACAATTTTGCATTAGGTACTTCTAGATTAGACCGATAAATAAGTCTATTTCTGTCAGGGCCAGGGATATGCTCCGCTGAGACTTTCTCTGGAATGTTGAAAAACTCTGAAGAAACAGCGAATTTATCAGTTTAGTTCTAGATCTACAAAAACTGTGAGTGTTCTTTGTACAGTATATCCTCATAAGTATGCAATGAGCAACCTCATGATGTCATAAAACTCATATCCCTAATTATTAGGCCTATTCTTTTTTTTATTTTTTTACGGGCAATTCCATGGAAAATGTTCACTTTAGAGAAAAAATGAAGTTTCAGATTTCACTTAAGCAGTCAAATTTTCTTAAAAAGTAATCTATAAAGTTTCAATTTCCAATAAAAAAATTGCAATATTGATAAAATTTTGTATTTTTTTCCATCATCAAAAAAATTGAATAGTAACTTGCAAAATCTAAAAAATGTGGCTATTTTTAAACAATTCATCTTTCCTGTCTCTACTAAAAGCAAATAAGGTCCCAGAGGTCTCTTTTAACTTTTGAATAGTTGATTAATGTTTACATCAATAGAAAATCACCATTAAATTTTATGCCATTCATCAATTTTAAAGAAATCAATCTTGAGATTTGTGTGATTTCTTTATCATTTTCAGTGTCATGTCAGTTACGTTTTTCACTTAAAGTTTTCACAGTTTACAGGAAATTTGTCTGAAGGTACTGCAGATTCAGATTCTATGTTAGAATTAAACCCCCTACCATGTGTAGCAATCATTTTCCCTTACCACTTCTCATTTTCATAAAAATGGCGTAACGGACATGACAATTCGCGTAACGGACATGACGCCTTATATATGACAAAAGGTAGCATTCACAAAAACAAAATATTAGGCTCAGTGTCACAGACTGAGGTCAGTCTCAATTGCTTGAGGATAGCTGGATGTAATAACTCCTAGAATCTGCATGTCATTCAAGCTATTTTTAGAAGTTGGTGAATGATGAAAGTTCAGCTCTTGTTCTGGTATATTTTTCTGAGAATTAATGATATGCCACATAATATTAGCATAAGATGCAGCTAGATCTGGCAACATACTCAGATCACAATCTGCATCATTTGTGTTTGAACAATACGATTGATTATCTTAGGTGTTTGCGCTGACAGTTTGGAGTATGATAAAATTCCAACTTGTGAATTCATGAGATCATTGATGATATTGCTTCAAAGTATCTGACTTTCACCAACCTCAACTTCTTCAGTGATGGCACGGGCTCACATTTAAAAACAAGTGCGTATTCAGATATCTGTGTTACATGATGTAGCTCTATGAATCCATGAATCTACAGTGGAACTTCTTTGCAATATCACAAAGCAAAGGGGCTGTGGAAGGAATGTGGCACTATCAATAAATTATGTCATAGTATTTTAGTCAGCCACAATCACGATTTGAATGATGTATCTTCATTTGTACACAAGTAGCATGGTCAATGCAACATAATTAGATACAGCCACATTTGTCAGCAAGCAAGATAGTAAGATTTAGAACATCCAAGATTTGATGAAAGGATGATTATACTCCGGATGATATTTATTTTGAATGAAAAAAAATCTCAGAAGCGATTTACAAACATTCCGATTACCTTTCAACTCATACATGTACATAATCGATAATGAAAGACTGGTTTCCAGGTATTGCTATTAAATTTTAAAATACTTTTTAATATCATTTTTTATCTTAAAACTGACATTAATACTAGTTCATATTCTTTATCATAAAATAAATTTCATATGTTCATCTTGGATTTATGCAGGTCTGGTACATTTTGTTTTCTTCTCACAAAAAATGAGATTTGGCCTTCTCAGTGTGCCGTAGCGGTACTATTAAGCATTGTATTCTATATAAAATTATCATGTAGGCTATAGCTATTAAATTAATAATACCTGCCAATAATATCTACATATTTTTCTTAAGAATGTTAGTAAAGGTACTTTGCTGTTTCATAATTACATTCATTCATTCATATTTCTTTCATTTTGAAACTAAGAAGTGCTGATGAAGTTCACTTCGTAAGGGTGTCATGTCCGTTACGCTAAGTATATTGTCAAATAGTAAGCCATGAATAAAAAATAATCTTTACTATCAACTTTTTATCTTTTAGTTTGGTGCGGCGGATGGTAGTAACTGGAAAATACTCATTAACTATTGTTAATTGGTGTAAAATAAATTTTTCTAAATATTTGTTTGTTTTATAAATATTGTACGAAAAGCCCCTCTCTCAAATTGCAAAATAATAGGAGATATTACAGATTACCAGTTATGATGTGTGTCTCTAACCTCTAGCCTTAACATGTAAACAATTAGACTTGTACCATATCTTGTAATTTAATAATTATATTCGCTTACAAAAAGTGGACGAAACTGTCATGTCCGTTACGCTACATTTTGAGCTATGAATACAGAATGCACTGCAAAACTGTTGTTAAACACCATTTTATGGATAGAGCATGATCTTAAGGTTAAATTAACACCAACATCAGGTGCATGCAATCTAAGAATTCACAGGAATTTTGATAAGCAATAGGAGGTAAAAATGCTTCGTCCATTTCGTGTCATGTCCGTTACGCTCACAAAGAGTGCAATTTCTCTGCAACTGTTCAACGAAACGATTTGAAATTTCATGTGTATGTAACTGATACTTAAATGTGTCTGATAAGCTCAGTAACAATTATCAAAAGACTGCTAATTCTACTGTATTTACCTTTGAATTACAAAAATTTGTCTGAACGTCATGTCCGTTACGCTGGAATTGACCATACATGAAATTATATTCAAATTCAAATTTTGTCCACTAAGAATAAAAAAAAAGGGATTGACAACTGATTGAATGCACAAGAATTTATTGACGCAACTTGTTTTTTTACAAGAGACTATCTCACACTTGTATAAATTATGATTTTCATATTAGAAATGAGAAAAAGAAAGTGGACACCTTCGTCCAGCTTAATGCCTGGACTTAATGACGGCGTGCATATTCCAAAAATATTGTTAAATTTAGAATTCACTAATTTTGTTCAGTTTGATGAAATTTTCAGGGTTTTGCTCAGTGCCTGTCTGGGTAGCCTGGAGGCTTCTGGGGAGTAAAAGTCATCTAGTACTCTACGTAGGCTTACTCCCCATGAAGCCTGGGACGCTAAGGCATAGTCATGCACGTACGGCCACAAAACCTGAAACTTTCGCCCCCGAGATTTCTACTTTCCCTCTCAAAGATCTAGCCCCAAATCATGTACATGGGGTTCAACTTCATTTCCGACATTTCTGCGATATCGATTTCATTTTTAAAGAAGAATTCATTAAAAATTTAACAAGAAAAATGTTATGATAAGATGGGAAGAGCTTACGGCCATGTTTACGTCGCCATCTTTATTTCTTTGTCTTCCGCTTGGCGACAGCACGCAAACTGCATGATTTGAACCCCATGTACATGATTTAGGGCTAGATCTTTTAGAGGGAAAGTAGAAATCTCGGGGGCAAAAATTTCAGGTTTTGTGGCCGTACGTGCATGACTATGCCTTAGCATCCCAGGCTTCATGGGGAGTAAGCCTATATAGAGTAGATGACTTTTACTCCCCAGAAGCCTCCAGGCTATGTCTGGGGTACCCTGTATTAACCAGTTTTGTATTAGTTGTACTTGCCTATGATTTAGTTTTAGTTTTTCATCATTTTGCTATGACACTAAAATCTTCAAGCAAATAGAAATTTTCATTTTAGAGTGCATCATAATCATTTTTTTCCCTCTGATCAAAATATGAGAGAGCAATAATTTTAGAAATGGAATTTTGTTTTACCATCTTACAGGATAAGGATGATGGGATCAGTATGAAGAGTGGAGGATTCAAATATCAGAACCGCAAGAAACTCAGTCAGCGGGAATTAAATGCAATGCATCCAACACAAAGGAGCAAATATTTAGCAGTGAGTTTTTTTGTTTTTTTATACCATGCCAAAGTATGTATGATATAGGAATCAGCTTACAGTCTGTCAGTCAGTCCATTGCAGATCTTGCGCTTCAATCCACTTCCTCAATATGTAACCAATTCTTATGAAATTTGGAACAGACATTGGTGTTGGGGTAAAGATGTGCAAGACACATTTTTTGCATACATGCAAAAAATGTGTGTTGAAAATTGTGTTGCCATGTTAACAGTATATTATAGCAAAATTAGCTAAAATATTGTGTTTCAAACTACTTCCTCAGTTTTATATCAATTTTCATGAAATTTGGCACACAGCTTGGTCTCGAGGTAAAGATGTGTAAAAACTCCCTGAGTGAATGCTGAATTTACGTGTACATCACCCGGGGGGGGGGGGGGGCACTTACATTGACGAGTGGATTCCATGCACGACCAAAAAACATGTAAAAAGGATATCTTTTTCAAGATAGGGCATGTTATGTACGTAACGTAATAAGGGTGTCAAAAACACAAAAATAATGAAAAAGGGTATCTATATTTCGCTAGAAAAGCTACGTGTTTAGGGTCAAATTTACGAGGGTATAAAAAATTAAGACTAAAATGTTTTATAAAGGATGTACTTGTTTAGAGTACGATTTGCGCGAGATGTGGGAGGTGGGGCTGTACTAAACCCAATGATGTAGGTAAAGGTAAAACCGAAGACCGACGTCCGTGACATAACAATTAAAATATCGCTGTACATGTACTTGTTTAGGGGTTCAATTCAGGGAATAATAATGATAATAATATGGAGCTTTTATATAGCGCTTAATACAAGACAGTTTCTAAGCGCTTTACAATTTAAACAGAACGTGAATAAAACAAGTACAATATAATCAATTTAAATAGAAATGAATATAGTATGAATATAAGTGTACAATTTTAAGGAGTAATTAATGTCAATCATATAAACAACAAATCAACAAATGGAATATAAAGAAAATAACAGATAACTGGTAATCAATAAGTGTAAAACATGAAGAGGTAATGAAATATCAATCATATAAGAACAAATCAATAGAAAGATAACAGATTACTGGTCATTGCAACAGCTTACTTGTTTTGTTGATTAAAAAGATGGGTTTTGAGTCGATTTTTAAATACATCGACAGTAGGAGAATTCTGAATGTGGGCAGGGAGATTATTCCAGAGAGCAGGGGCACACACCGAGAAAGCACGATCACCATAACGGGTACAAGTGCGAGGGCCAGGTGCAAGTTGCAGTTTTGATGATGAGCGGAGAGACATGGAGGTAGGATATCTTTGTGAGATAAGATTGATTAGGTATGATGGAGCAAGGTCATGAATTACCTTGTATGTGAGAAGAAGTATTTTGAATTGAATTCTGTTAGTGATATTTAACCAATGTAGTGTTTGCAAGACAGGAGTGATGTGATCGTGCTTTCACGTGCGAGTGACGAGACGGGCAGCTGTGTTTTGAGTTCGTTGAAGAGGGGTAAGATGGGAGGCAGGTAGGCTGACAAGTAAGCTGTTGCAATAATCCAAATGTGAAGTTACAAATGCGTTGACAAGGCGCTCGGTGGAACTCTGGTTCAAATACTTTCTAAGTTTGCCGATTCTATAAATACCAAAGGATGCCACTCTGCAGACCTTACGAATATGTTCCCTCAAGTCTAATGCGTCATCTACTATGACACCAAGATCTCTGGTTGATTCAGTAGGATTGATGACAGCTCCATCAATAGTGATGACTGCACGATCATTCCGCTTTCGAAATTGTGAAGAAATGTGAACCATCTCAGTCTTGTCATCATTGAGCAGAAGTTTATTCTTGCCAGCTCAGACTTTGATGTCTTTCACACATTTTTCCATAGATAAGATGCCAGCAGTCAGCTCATCACGATGAATGACCACATAGAGTTGAGTATCATAAGCATATAGCACGTGATTTATACCTTCATGAGCAGCGATGACGTCGGAAAGAGGGCCAGTATATAGAATGAAGTCCAAGGGCCCCATAACAGAGCCTTGAGGTACCCCCCACTCCAGAGGATAAGCATCAGACTCAACTCCATTTATAACAACGATCTGCTTTCGATCTTCAAGGAATACTTGCCAAGAGTATCGATTTGTTTCCAATCCTTGTTAAGGGTTGGGTTTCACATGCCAATACTTGTTGAGGGGTGCATTTTATGGAAAAAATTTGTTTAGGGTGCTTTTTGAGACCCCATGGTCGCGCATGGTATCCACTCGTCAATAGAAGTCCCCCCCCCCCCCCTCGGGATACATCATGTACTTTTATCTGCCCAAGGAGACAAATCAAGTAACCTCAAAAGGTTTCCTCAGCGGAGAACATGGAAGAAACACATGGGCACCAACAAATATGCAGTGTGTACAAGTAATGTTGACAACGTAAAATCATGGATGGATAGTTGATGATTATAAATTAAGACTGTGGTGCATGAATATATTAAAATTGGAAATCATATTTTAAACCACTGTCTTTATCGATTTGATAAATAAATGTTATGATTGTTTAATATTTAGTATGAAAACCCACCAAAAGAAGCAACAGAAGCCATCGCAAGCTCCAAGAAGAGAGTACAGGATAAAAGCAAGAAACATCTTGAAGATTCTAGGAGAGAAAATGAGGTTGATATTGAGAAAGATAAACACAATCAATTAATAGGGCAACTCAAGTAAGTATTAATCCCTATTGCATGTAGTATGTTAAATGTGTATAGTTTCTTCCCAAAAACCCAAACCACTTGATATGTGCTTTTTGTTTTATATTTCTCCTCACTTCCGTCCTCTCTGTGAATGGTGGTCTTCTCTTTCTCTTAAAGTATGATTTTATACAATAATCCCATATGTCCCTCATCATCCAACCATTTATTCGAAGCAATTGTGACAGAATGCTGTTTTAGAATGCATGTTGGGTTGATTTAGTCTGTATTAAGAAAATTCAATCTAATTTTTATAATAGGATGATTTATGTTTGTTTAGATTAAATATATTTCCATGATACATACATGTAAGTCTTTCAAATTTTACAGTTGGTGTTTTCGGGCAAACAGCATGAAATTTGAAGAAAAATACAATGTGAAAAGAATAAGTCCCAATATACGCACAATACACATGTAATGCCAAACATAAGATTTTGTGTGCGTGTGGGGGGGGGGGATGTGTCTGCCTTATGATCATATCATTGTTATTTTTGTGATTGGCTTGTATTTGTTCCCTATACCTATGAATCCATAGGCACAACTTATTGACTAAACTCATCTTATTCTGTATGTTTATTTCCCTGCAGAGCTGCTGAGGCTAGGAATAGATTACGAGTGATGAGATTAAGATATCAAGCCAACAGGGTAAGTTTGCATTTTGTTTGGATCATATTTATGGTCTATCGCTTTTCCACTTTTCTGAGCCAACCATAAGGGGTGCACAATATCTTACATGTATATTTGAATATTTAGTTCCATGACATTTGCGTAGTTAGTTTGAAAATGAACTATGCACATTTATTCAGAAAATAAAAAGATTTGTTCTAATTAACTAAATACAGCCCCACACTGCTAAGTTTCTATTCACCGACTCATTTTAGGACTCCAATCAAATGTATATATTTAGAATTAACAAATTAATATTGCAATTTATTTCCTGTGTAGGCCTATTATATATTTTCTTGAATTTCTAATGCATTTATTAGTATTTAGTGAAAATTAAAATAATGATAAATTTATGAATTTTCGTTAAAAACACTATTTGTATTGGATTTGTAAAGGAATTCATGTTTTTGAGCAATTTGAGGTCAGAGGTCTACAACAAATTTGTTCTAGACAGTTGTGTGAGACCTGAAAGTTAATACTCAGCGAGTGACCTGGTCAAAACAATTTGTGCATTGGAATTGTGAAAAATGTTGAGAGCTTGAATTCTGCCTTTTAAGTGTTAAAAACATTTTATAAACAAAAGTGTACTTTTTCTGAAATGGAAATTTCCTTAGGACGGTATAGGGTTACTGCTCACATCTTACAAATCAAAATTTTAATTATAATTAATTACAATTAAGTCCACACAAGTGAGGAAGTTTGAGAAACTGATCCGTCTAGACACAACTTGCATCCTAGCAAAACTGTTGTCAACCTCAGCCAACGTCAGTTGCCTGAGAATGATCATCAGGTCCTTTCATTGGGACTTAATTTTGCTATGGCTCCTAAGCAAGTTGACCGAAAAGAATTCATCCAGAAGATTGAACCTAGTCTCAGATATCTTACTCGGTCTCAATCAGACACAGTTCGTATCCAGATCTCGCAAGTACTGACTTGTACTGCCAATGTGTACAGATTAATGTTTTATGTGATTCATCATCATTTACATTGTATCTAATCATTTCTTTCATTCTCAAGTGCCTCACTTGTTTAAGATAAATGTTTAGAATAGTTAGCAGTGAAAACCATGTTCATAATTAAAACAGATTAAAAGATAATTAGTACACCACTAACTGTTACCAAATTACATCAAATACAAATACATTCGAAGCTCCTCCATATAAATATATATATATGAAAGTCTATTTTATCAATGCCCTTTACATTGGTATTAATAGATGTGACAGCAGGTATAAATGACGCATGACACAGTCATATACAAGTTTATGTGACATTTAATTTGAGGGTAGATCAACACCCTCTTGAGTTCTCAAGGACAAAACTACATGCAGATTGAAAGTCACATACATATCATCGTCGACGAATCAAGGGTGCGACCACCCATACACAGCTTTTTGACAGTGTGAAGACCAATCAAACCACCTTCAAATAGATCATCAAAAATAGAACTAAAATCTTGACCTCACCAAAGCAAGAGGGTGGTCAGTCTCTGTCCCTCTCGTTTGGTCATGTGTCAAGCAAGCTATCAAGAAAGCTATCCCAAGATCACCCTCACTGACCCAAGGTCAAGGAGAACTTCCATGAAGGGATCTCCTCAGAAGTATTTCTGATTGAAAGGGATGACTTCAATACAATGCTTTCAGGGACAATACAAATGCTTCAATGCATTCAGGGACCTTCTCAACAGATCAGTTTTACATACACATAGAAAATATCTCTCTCTCTTTTGTACATATATTTTCTGACCTGTTACATTCTCCCCTGCTAAAAGGTTGCTGTCCCAGCAACATAAGTAAACACCTAATAATTACAAAGTATGAATTATTTATATAAATTCCAAGATCCATTACTATAGTTACCAGAATACATTGAATAGATTTGAAATGTTTGATGAATAGTCCAGGATAGAAGAGGCATAACCTTGTTTTTTTATATATACAATATTTTTTGATGGTTTCTTGTCAATTCGAGGGTGCTGATTGCGAATCTGGATGATGCCACTCGTGTAACCTTGAGCATTTTCCGCAAATTGGCAAAATCCAATATGGCCGCCAAAATATGCAAATTACCCATGAAAATCCTAAAATTGTCCGCATATTGGCTATGAAATGCATGAAATCGTGTGGCAGGAGTGAAATACTCTCTGAAAAAATAATTTTTGACAAAATATTTATTTTCCTGATATTCAAAATGGCCGCCATAGGCCCTTGTATACTCTATTATGTACAATATGAAAAGGGAAAACTAATTTTTCACAAAAATGAGCCCTAAACTGCAAAAATCGCGATGTATGAACGAAGTAATATATGCAAATCATCATTACTAACGAGATATATCATTTATTATGTCATGTATGGGAACATTGCTGTATTTTGATATCTAAAAAAGCTGCCACTGGCCCAACAGTATTGCGTACAATGGCAATGGGGGCCAAAAAATTCACAAGAGTGATCAGTAAAATGCAAAGTATTAAGGTAAAACGAGTGGAATACTGACTAAAAACATAATTGTAAACGAAATATATTATTAATATGCCATGTATGTGATGGATGTTGTATTTTGATATTCAAAATGGCTGCCAAAGGCCCTAAAAATATTATGCACAATGAGAAAGAGGAGCAAAGAAATCACAAGAGTGAGCACTAAGATGCATATATGTGGTAAATTAATGGGATACTGTCTAAAAACGTATTTTCTAACAAAATATATCATTCAGGTTTCAAGTTTGTGTTAAATATTGTATTTTTACTTTCAAAATGGCCGCCATAGACATCAACAGTATTATTAATTATGTACAATGCAAAGTGGGAAACCAATATTCACAGGAGTGAGCACCATACATGCACGTAATAGTGATCTATGAGTAAAATATTGTCTGAAAGCATAATTTCTATTAAGATATATCATTTATTCTGCCAGTTAGGTGATAAATACTGTTATTGGAAAGTCAAAATTGCCGCTACAGGCCCTTATGGTATTATGCACAATGTGAATGGGAACCGAAACTATTTCAACAGAATTTGGATTTGCTTGGCCAAATGGTGATGTATGAGTGAAATATTGTCTGAAAACATGATTTATAACAAAATATATCATATCTTATGTAATTTAGGTGATAAATACTGTATTTCAACATTCAAAATGGCTGCCATATGCCCTTTTTGTGAACATTATTTGTCTCCACCCAAATTGTATAGTATACGATAAGGGCCTATGGTGGCCATTTTCAATTTAAAAATGCAGCATTTATCACCTTAATTACACAACATTATGATATATCTCGTTAGAAACCATGGTTTTAGACAATATTTCACCCTTACATCACAATTCAGCATTATATGCAATATTTAGAGTCAAGCAAAGCCAAATTCTGTCAAAATTATATGTCCCATGTTACAATGTACACAATACTTTAAGGACCTATGGCAGCCATTTTTTATTTCAAAGTTCAGCATTTATTACCTCCACGACCAATATGTGATGTATCTACAGTATTTAGAAATCATGTTTTAGACAATATTTTTACTCGTACATCACAGTTATATGCATTTAATGATTCTCACTCTTGTGAAAATTAGTTTCCCTATTCGCATGTTACATAATTTAGTTAGGGCTTGTAGAGGTTATTTTGAATGTCAAAATTCAGTATTTATCACCTATATGGCAGAAGAAATGCTATAATTAAAAAATAAATATATGTTTTCAAATAAAATTTTACTCATACAACATATGGATGTCATATAGTCAAGCAAATCCAAATTCTTACAAAATTATATGTCCCCATTCACATTGTAGATAATACTGTTAGGACCTATAGGGACCATTTTGAATTTCATAATACAGCATTTATCTCATGCATGACAAAATAAATGATATGTCTTGCTATAAAACATGTTGTCAGACAATATTTTACTCGTAGATCACAATTACATGCATTTTATGTTTCTTACTCGTGTGAAAATTAGTTTCTCCATTCGCATTGTACATGATAAATATAGGGCCTATGGCGGCCATTTTGAATTTCAAAATACAACATTTATCACATAAATGGCATATTAACAATGATGTTTTTAGTCAGTCGTTTATATCTTAATAATATGCATTTTAGTGCTCACCCTTGTCATTTTTTTGGCCCCGGCCATTGCCATTGTACATAATACTCTTTGGGCCAGTGGCGGCTATTTTAGATATCAAAATACAGCAATGTACCCATACATGACATAATAAATGATATATCTCGTTAGTAATGATGATTTGCATATATTACTTCGTTCATACATCGCGATTTTTTGCGGTTTAGTGCTCATTTTTGTGAAAATTAGTTTTCCCTATTCATAATGTACATAATAGAGTATACAAGGGCCTATGGCGGCCATTTTGAATATCAGGAAAATAAATATTTTGTCAAAAATTATTTTTTCAGAGAGTATTTCACTCCTGCCACACGATTTCATGCATTTCATAGCCAATGTGCGGACAATTTTAGGATTTTCATGGGTAATTTGCATATTTTGGCGGCCATATTGGATTTTGCCAATTTGCGGAAAATGCTCAAGGTTACACGAGTGGCATCATCCAGATTCGTAATCAGCACCCTCGAATTGACAAGAAACCATAAAAAAATATTGTATATATAAAAAAACAAGGTTTGGTCAAGTTTCTATGGGGCCTATCCTGGACTATGAAAGGTCAATCCCTTCACTCAAAACAGATCTCGGAAGATTATATGGGTCATTATTTCTACCCGTCATGGAGCGAGTTGACCTTCAAAGACGTAGACATCGGCTTCTCTTGTTCCGGTTGTGGCACTTCATTCTCACTGACAAGGGGGGATTCCTCATTGACGGTTTCTTCATCTTATAACGAGTCATGAATGGGAGTCAGAAATGCCTCACACGGTTTGGTCTGCGGCTGCTCATTTTCATCTTCCAAAACAGGCTCCTCTACAGGCTGATCATTTTCTGGAAATGAGGGTGCGGCTTGTGAGTGGTTGAGAGCCTGGGCAATGTCGCTTACATTCCATTGCACATTAGGGATATCATCCGGTTTATCCGCCTTGGACATTGAAGTAGGGAGAGTCCCAGGCTTGGAATAAGGGACCAATTCAATTGATTCTGGGATTGATTCTGGAATTATCAATAAGTCAGCTCTGTTCACCACTTTGGTTTTCTCAGAACCATTGACTGGTTCAATTTCATATACATGTCCAGTTGGGTTTAGTCTCTTTCGGATGCGGTATCGGTTTCCTTGCCAAATGTCTTGGATTTTGTGCCTTCCTGTCCAAGCTTGCTGTCGTAGCAACACTCTCTGGCCAACCTCAAGTTCGACATCCTTTGCACTAGTCTTTTGGATCTCTTGACGTCGTCGTGCTTCCTTGAAAAGCTGATCTATGGGAAGTTGAGGTTCTCTACCAAAAAGAATAAGAAGTAGGGAGTATATCCTGTGCTTGCATGTGGTGTTGCATTATAAGCGAAGACAAGTTCAGCGATATGTTGGTTCCATCTCCGTTTCTCATCAATTTCCAGGGTTCTGAGAAGATTATGCATGGTCCTGTTGAATCGCTCCGCTTGCCCATTACCAGTTGGATGGTATGGGGTGGTACGACTCTTTTTGATTCCGTACTATACGACCAAGTTCCTGTATGATATCAGCCTCAAAACAACGTCCTTGATCACTATGGAGCCTTCTTGGTACACCATAACGCACAAACCATTCTTTCACTAAGACTTCAGCCACTGTCCTAGCCTTCTGATCTCTGGTGGGTATGGCTTGTGTAAACTTAGTGAAGACATCGGTAATCACTAGAACATTCTCAAAGCCATTTGATGAGTGCTCCAATACAGTAAAGTCAATTGCTACTACTTCTTGCGGCTTCTGGGCAATGATACTACCCATAGCTGGGCGGACTTTGGGCTTGGCCTTGGCGAACAGGCAGCGATGGCAGTTTTGGCAATATCTCTCTACATCTGTTGACATGCCTGGCCAGAAGAGGCGGCTCCTGCATAGAGACAGCGTACGGTCTACTCCCTGATGGCCAAGATTATCATTTAACTCTTCTAAGATTCTTCCTTTCAAAGACGTAGGGAGCAGAAGTTGCTGAACAAATTGATTTCGGAACTGAACTTACCTGACCCACACCTTGCCAATGCAGACAATGCGGTCCCACTCTCGAACATAGAGTCTTACATTCTTTGGCAGTGAGTAAAGAAGGTTTCCACTAGGTTTCTGCAGTGACTTCTTTAGTCGAAGAAGGTGACCAATGTCTGGGTCCTTTTCCTGGAGCCGACAAATATCTGTATGAGTGAAACCTGGAAGAGTAGATTGGCGTCCAACAGGATTGATATTGCTAGATCGGGTTCTCACTTCGTCATTTGTCACAGTTGAGTGAATCTGTGTGGATGTAGCTTCTGTCATCAACTCCTCCACCCTAACCTTCAACTCTTGAGGTAGTTCGCTGCTTGTCACCAAGTGAGACAAGACATCTGTCTCATCTTGTTCCAAATATTGCCAATAGATGGGGCAGGGTTGCAACTCAGGGCATCAGTATGACGATTGGTTCGTCCAGAACGGTATTGCACCTTGAAGTTGAACTGAGCAAGCTGCGCAACCCATCGCATTTCTGTGGCTCCTAATTTGGCGGTGTCTAAGTAGGCATGAGGATTATTGTCGGTAAGTACTGTGAAAGTGTTTCCAAGTAGATAATCCAGGAATTTCTCTGTAACCGCCCATTTCAGTCCCAAAAGTTCTAACTTCATAGCACTGTAATTATTGCGTTCTGCTGGACGTAGGGAGCGGCTGGCATAGGCTATGACTACCGTCCTGCTTTTCTGTTTCTGTGACAGAACAGCACCTAGTCCACTAAAACTGGCATCAGTTTCAACAATGAAGGGAGATTTGAAGTCCGGATATCCCAACAGTGGGCTAGAGGTAAGGCATTGTTTCATTTCCTTAAAGGCTTGGGTGCACTCATCTGTCTACTTGTCTTGAAATGGACGACTGTCATGACTGTTAGGTCTGTTCTTTTTCTTCTTTGCCAATTGCCTGTTGGTGGGTCCCAAGAGGGCATGAAGAGGCCTCGCTATCGAGGCAAAGCCCTGTATGAAACAGCGATAATAACTGGCTAGCCCAAGAAATGACCTCAGCTCACTTTCCATCCTAGGAATCTTCCACGACTTGACAGCAGAATCCTTCTCTGGATCAGTACTAATTCCTTCTTCAGAAACAACATTACCCAGGTACTTAACCTCCTTCTTCATTAAGTGGCATTTTTCTGGCTTGATCTTGAGTCCAAATGCATGAAGGCGATGCAAGACCATATCTAGTATATCCAAGGTTTCTTCGAAAGTGCTGCCGAAGACCAGAATGTCATCCAGGTAGACTATTACACTCTGTAGGCTCACATCTCCCCTGGAAAATGTGGCAGGGGCATTGCACAAACCCATGGGCATTCGAGTGTGTTCAAAGAGACCCCAAGGACCAGCTCGAAATGCAGTTTTGGGTATATCAGTCTCCTCAATAGCTCACTGCCAAAAGCCATGTGCAAGATCTAGGGATGCAAAGTACTTGGCTCCATTCAATGCCTCTAATGCCTCATCAACTTGTGGGAGTGGGTGTGCGTCTTTGATAGTCTTTGCATTCAACAGTTGAAAATCACCTCAAACTCTGATCTTTCCATTAGGCTTCTTTACCAAAACCATGGCAGCAGCGTAGGGTGAAGTACTTGGACGGATGACACCAATGGAACACTGCGTTTCCAAGAAATCTCTAACTGCCTCCCACTGGCTTGGTGGAGCCCCATCTGTAAGGCAACTTGATTGGAGTATCATCCACTGTCTTCATTGAATGTCTGATCTTATCACAGTACCCCATGTCATGATCTCCCCTGCTGAACACTTCATCATGCTGTGTGATAAGTGATTGTAGCCTACTTCTCTCCTCTACACTTATGTCGCCAATGTCAAGTTTGGAAAATACATCTTGGATTTTAGACTCCTCGGACTTGACAATATCTGGAGTATGGCCTTGGAGCACCATCACTTCTTCGACTGAAATTGTTTCTACAGAATTCCTTGGAAAGTTCTGAATCTCTTGAGGCAAGTAAATCTTTGCTATTGGGGTGTGTGGATACAGATACTGATCCTCATTTGGTCATGTGTCAGGCAAGCTATCAAGAAAGCTATCCCAAGGTCACCCTCACTGACCTGTTATATAGACATATAACAATGCTTCTGTGTTGACATGAGCAATAGTTAGTACAAATGCTAATTAATTTGTAACTGATTAAGTTCATTCCAACTGGAAGTTCCAATTGGATCCAATTTTTTCAACTGGAACCAATTGAAACCAGTTGCCTCCAATTGGTTTCAACTGGAACCAATTGAAACCAGTTGCCCTCAATTGGATTCAGCTGGTTTTAATAGGGAAATTGGAACAACTGGAACCAATCGAAACCAATTGCCAACTGGTTCCAATTGCCCAATTGGTTTTAACTGGAACCAATTGCATGGTAACTGGTTTCAATTGGAACCAGATGTTCCAATTTCCCTATTAAAACCACCAGTTGGCCAACTGGTTTCAATTGGTTTTGCTCTAATTGGTTTCAACTCGATTATGGTCCTGGGCCCTCACATCTGCACTGAGCTTCCCCCTTCGTGGAACCCTCATGTAGGACAGCCCAAGGTGAGAGTCGTCCTTCCTTATATGGGAGCAGCCTCTCACAAGATTCAGAGGATTTTGAGAGAAGTTGACATTGAGGTTTGTCATAGCTCCTCAAATAAGCTTCAGTCTGCACTCACTACAAAAAAGGACAAGTGCAGCTCCAAGGACCTCCACGGAGTTTACCGAAATCCCTGTGAATGCGGTAAAGTTTACATTGGTGAGACGGGTCGTTCCTTTAACACTTGGATTAAGGAATACAAGGCCCATGGTAGGAGAGACGAGAGAGACAAGTCTGCAATCATCGATCATGCTCACATGCTCACATGATCACCAGATCCTCTGGGATGAGAGTAGACTGGTCACCTGTGTCCCCTACTGGCATCAGCGGAGAGTCAGAAAAGCGTTGGAGATTGAGAAAGAACACTGTTCCTCAAGACAGTGGCCTCCAACTCAGCAATATCTGGCTTACCATTCTAGACAACGAGACTAATCAGACCACACACAGTGCCATACACTATTGTGTGGAGCTATACCGGGACGTTTCACACACGTGTGAGCTTTGCAGTGATACGGGCGGAAGTGGTGACTTTTGGCATTCATGCCAATCTTGGCGGGAATGATAATTGACGTCATTTCCGGTCTTGGCTGGTTTTGTGTGTTGTCACCCAGGTCCGCATATATGTTGTCACCCAGGTCCGCATATATGTTGTGACTTATCCAGCCAATCAGAGACATGTACCCTGCAAGATACCGTGCATACGGCACTTTAAAAGAGTATATAAGGCCTGCTTTTACAAACTTTGCTCATTCTCCTGAACACGACAAGAACACACTTGTCGAATGTTGAGTTTCCGTGGTCCTTTTCAGGTCCAACACTTGCCCAAGAAAGATACATGGTGTACCGTGAAACCACTAATTACAATTAATTAATTCAAATCAATTGTGAACAGTATTACTACTTATTAAATATAAGCTTTGAAATGAGACCAATATTAAATCTCTACCCCTCTTGTATAGTATGTAATAATTAAGTTTTTTTCTTTTAAAGCCTGCCTTTAGCTTTGGTAAAGGGTTACAAAGAACCCTTTGATTAAGGGCATATAAAAATCTACATGCAGTAATGACATGGGATAGTGACATGTACTTTTGGTAGGATTTACAATATACCAAAACTAAAGACAAGTTTTAACATATACAAAACAGCCGGCTATCCTATAAAATTTGTATGTACTGCTTCCCTGCATCAACTACCCTTGCCATTATTCATTATCACAGTGTCACAAATTCAAATAATGCATTTACAGACATGGTGGTGTCAGTATTAAAATGATGCCAAATTTCTTGTCCAACTGCTCTTTTGTATGTTAGACCAAATGAAATTTGAGAAAGTGTAACAAAGCCACCTTTTTGCCGGGCGAGTTAAAAACACAAGACCATAAATTGATTAGATTATGATGTGAATTTTTCCCCCCTTTGCATCTACCCAATTTGTGCTGGCACTATTATAAGCAAGATATGACATCAGAAGTGTCATAATGGTAAGATTTTTGCCCTCTATTGCCAGAGAGGACTTCGGAAATGGTTCACAAACAACCCTTATGGGGTTCAAAGGGTTAAGATTCAAACAATTTTACTGAAATTTTATTTCTATAATGTATAATTAAGTTGTAGTCAGTTTTCATTCTGTATCTCTCTCTATCTCCCCATCCTTTCTCTTTTATTTGATTTTCACCACTTCCATTAACATGCAATCATGATACTTTTCTCTTTCTTTACTACAATAAAGGCCCAAGAAGTGAAGCATCTGATTTCTTGCCAACCATCAGCCATCAAAGCTGTAAGATTGCAAGCCATGGTCCCACACATACCAGACAAGAACAGTCCTTCCGATTCATTGGATAAGTTAGAGGTAAGCAATGGTACACATATACCGGACAAGAACAGTCCTTCTGATTTATTGGATAAGTTAGAGGTAAGCCATGGTCCTACATATACCGGACAAGAACAGTCCTTCCGATCCATTGGATAAGTTAGAGGTAAGCCATGGTACCACATATACCAGTAGAGGTGGGCTATAGAGGGTCAAATTTAGGTCACATTTTTAGAACATGCTCATCACACCCTAGTTTGATGACTTTGTGCCTACTGACCACTTTAAAAAAAAAAAATGAAAAAAATGTAAAATCCGGGGTGCCCTGACCGAAATCGTAAAAAATCCAAGATGGCCGCCGTTTCGCCTAAAAAAAGACATTTTTGGCTGTAACTCAGTCATTTTTTTGTCTATTGTAATAGTTTTGGTGTCTAACCCTATGTTTTAGGGGTCAGAGAAACTAAATATAATGATATTTTTGGTGTAAAACCTATTCTTCTACATAATACTCACATTTTCCCCATATTTAATGTTAAATTTTCCTTCTCCTTCACCCCTACCCCAACCGCAAATTTTGTATTTTATTTTCTGTATTTTCTTCAAGTCATGTTAGCTATGATACCCTTAATAATAAACTCTAGCTACGAAAAGTGTTTTTTTGTACTTTAAACAGTACAGCGAGAAATATACAAATAACCTTCATACATGACTGTGTCGCGCACCCAGAAACCTATCTGGCTGGTGAATTCCGAGTCGGCAGGCACAGTAACTGTGGAGCCAGTTCTAATACTGTATCTGCTTTAAAGTACCAATTGTTTGATCATCAGACCTCTAGTCAGAGAGTATTATAAAATTCCACTTTTTTATTTGGAAAATGACTTGAAATAGCTTTCTATGATATGCCAATTGTCAAGCACAAATGTAATGTTTCTGCTGGAAGATGTATCCCATGAGCCAATTACATTACATGGAAGAATCTACATCGGCGGTACTGTCTGTACATGAGCGTGCTTTGGCCATCTCCAGTGCTAATGCTGATCTGTCCCTTTCGATCTTAGAAGTCTTTTTCCATGTGCTCGATCTCATATGCCTCATGATGTTGGTCTCGACACATACCGAGGTACCAGTTTCGTTCATCGTCATAATCCCATATCACACTGCAGAACTCATTGATGCCCACTTCTTTGTCAGTATTTTCTTCAAGGTTGGAATGGGCAGTTGGCTGTGTGATCCCATTGGGTGGCTTTAGATTGAATGCATGTCATCTTCAGTAGGCAGATCAGGGGCAGGGAGATTATCAGACTCTCCTCCAGTCATTAGAAGAGTCAAGTTCACCTTCATTTCTGTTTCACGTAGTTGGTTGACCTTATACAAGTGTGGGCGTACCAAGTAATCTAGATGGGATACATGTATGTGTCTGCGATATGACAGCTCTGCACGTAACATAGTTTTAAGCTTGGTTGAATTTTGGGTATCCAGGCATTCCTGAAGCTCATCAACGTTTCTTAATTGACCTCCCCATTTTTTACATTTCTGTAACAGCCTATGCACACACCCGGTACTCTACCGCTTGGGCCACATTCCGCTGAAGCTTTTCCCGAGAGAGGATGTTTTGCTCTTCCACCCATTTCTGCTCACTCTTATCCAACACTTCTGCAATGTTATGGGTCACTTTTTCCAGTAACTACACCAGCCTTGTTCAAGGTCATATCATCTCAAATACTCTTGGTAGTGAAGTTTCTATTGGAAGCAGCAGCAGACTGCTTTGCTAGTTTGTCAAAATTTGACAGATCCTGCTCACACTGCAAATTGTTTGAAGGTAGATTGGTGAGATCTTCTTGTGTGAGTTTGTGGAGTTAAGTTGCTCTAGGTTCTGCCAAACGTATTTCTGCCGTTTGCTGATATCCATACTCACATCCTTTCTGAGTGGCTAAAATCTTTGGCAGCTTGCTGACACATTTGCTGCAAATACACGCCTACAGTTTCTCAGGTTTTTCAACTTGGAAAGAGTATGGAACCGTGTATGAAGAGAGTGTGTCTGTCTTGTTATTCAGCAGATCATCATGCAGACGTGGGATGATGGTCACTAGATCATTCTGTGAGCTAACTTCTACCATGTTAAGGAATGGGATGATTATGCAGTATGTGAACCAGGCCAATACCTTCAATACTATCATGATTAAGTCACACTCAAGGTACAGATGGCAGGCTTGAACTTGGATTTGGTGTTCTGCAATGTTGCCTCATACTCCGGGATGTGATATAGAATGGCTGCAGCAGTGTATGCCATAAGACCAAATCGATGTTCATTGAAGAGGCTGTTCTTGTTTTGCCTGCAGATGCAACCTCACACTCGAAGGTCTCCTACATGGATGATTAGTGTCCGTCATAACTTACTAGTTTTGTCAGTGCCTGTAATGCTGCTATGACCACACTCTTCTTGAGGAAGGATTTCAGGGTCGGCATGTATGCAATAAATTTCACGAAGCCCTAACTTGACTTCATGCTGAACAAGGGTAGAGATATTGCCTGCATCAAAATCCTCACATGTGTGGCTCACACACAACAAGTGTAGAAGCTAGGATGTGCTGACTGTTAAGGGATGGTGCTATTTGATGTTTGTAGTAATGAGGAGCTCGAGTGGTAATAGTGATGCATGTACATTACATGCGGTGATGAAGGGAGCTGTGCTGTAACTACTTGTGCATACATGTACTTACAAACAAAACAAAGTGGATATAAAATTTGGGATAATGGGCATGAGACAAGAAGGGAAAAAAGGAAGGCTTAAACTGTTAATTGTGATGCACACGTCATCTATTGGAATCAATATTGTAAGAATTCGCATATTGGGGAAATAAGTAGAAAGTTGATTAAATATTGATATAACATGAATTTTAACACTTATATATAAAAATGAATACTATAAATGGGTTCAGTGACCCCCAAAACATAGGTTTAGACACCAAAACTAGGCTAAGGGATGAAAAAATGATTGAGTTATGGCCAAAAACATGTTTTTTTAGGCAATCCGGCGGCCATCTTGGATTTTCGGGTTTTTCGGCCGGGGCACCCTGGATTTCAGATTTTTTTCATTTTTTTTTCTGATTATGGTGTCAGTGTGCACTAATTCATCAAACTAAGGTGTGATGAGCATGTTCTGAAAATGTCACCCTCTATAGCCCACCTCTAATACCAGACAAGAACAGTCCTTCCGATTTATGAGATAAGTTAGAGGTAAGCCATATGGTCCCACATATACCATATAAGAACAGTCCTGATTCATTGGATAAGTTAGAGGTAAGCCATGGTACACATATACCGGACAAGAACAGTCCTTCTGATTTATTGGATAAGTTAGAGGTAAGCCATGGTCCTACATATACCAGACAAGAACAGTCCTTCCGATTCTTTGGATAAGTTAGAGGTAAGCTATGGTCCTACATATACCAGACAAGAACAGTCCTTCCGATTTATTATATAAGTTAGAGGTAAGCCATATGGTCCCACATATACCATATAAGAACAGTCCTTCTGATTCATTGGATAAGTTAGAGGTAAGCAATGGTACACATATACCAGACAAGAGCAGTCCTTCCGATTTATTGGATAAGTTAGAGGTAAGCCATGGTCCTACATATATACCAGACAAGAACAGTCCTTCCGATTTATTGGATAAGTTAGAGGTAAGCCATGGTACCACATATACCAGATAAGAACAGTCCTGATTTATTGGATAAGTTAGAGGTAAGCCATGGTACCACATATACCAGACAAGAACAGTCCTTCCGATAAGTTAGAGGTAAGCCGTATGGTCCCACATATAACAGACAAGAACAGTAGTACTTCAGATTCATCGGATAATATACTCGGGGGCCGTTTCAAAAAGCTGTTCGTGTGTTAAGAGCGACTTTAAGAACGACTGGTGATAATTTCTTACGCGCTAAACTATAGCCAATGAATATACCATTTACAATAAGAAAGGAACACCAGTCGCTCTTAAAGTTGCTCTTAACTTACGAACAGCTTTATGAAACACCCACCAGATAAGAACAGTCCTTCAGATTCATTGGATATAAGTTGGGGGTAAGCCATGGTCCCACATATACCAAGAACAGTCCTTCCGATTCATTGGATAAGTTAGAGGTAAGTCATGGTCCCACACATACCAAAAACAGTCATTCATATTCATTGGATAAGCTAGAGGTAAAGAGCTTTCATCTTGAATTTTACTAAAGAAACCCAAAACATGGAATTATATCTGTTGAAGCTAAAAGTAGATTAGTCACAGTGAGCAATAATTTTGAGGTTAAGTCTGTAAAATCAAGGTACTCTTTCATTATGTAGATAAAATGAAGTAAAGTTTGTCATAGCTCATGTTAACCATGTATAGCTCATGTCAACCATGTATTTTGTGAAGTAATGAAATATAACCTGCTAGAAATGCCAACACAGATATTGAAATGCACATGTGGGCACAGGACTATATTGCTTCATGTCTATGGACAGAATGCCATGTCTATTTGCTAATTCTTGAGCTCATTTTACACTAGAATCATTTTTCAGATAATATTTCTGTTAATTAAAGTATACATCCAAAGAATCAAAAGTATTTTATAATGACTTTATGTGGTCATCATTGTAAAGGGGAAGTATTACTAATCAGATATATAACTTCACTTTTCAAAATAGTGATCAGAGATTGCAGAAATCAGCTCTCAAAAATGATTTATTTTCATGCCATATTTCTGCCTTCCACCGGTCCTCTTGCGAGCTCCAGCTGAGTGACGTCACACAATGAGCAGTGAGCAGCTGAGCTGACAGCAGCCCATTGGAGACGATCTTTCCCATCAGCGTTTTTTGCTCTTAGAATTGTTTATGCCTCTTAAGATTGGTCTTGTTATATAGATAAAAGTTTGAATTTACTGAACAGTGAAAAAAAGTGCACATTTAACGTATTTTGGTGACCGATATTTAGCTTATAATTTTTTTTTTTTTCAAGAAATATAGGTGAATAAACAAAGCATATTTTCACGTAGAAATCACACTTGCGTCACATTAATGTTATAGTCAATATAAAGCATAGACATTCTTCTTTATGACTGAACAAATATTATGAAATTTCATTAAGTAGCAAAGTCAGGAATCACAAAAAAAACACGGCAATATCCATCGCGAAATGACTGAAATTGCAGTTGAATTACCGAAGCATTATTAGGAAACAGCGGCGAGCGGACTTTCTTTCATATATCTTAAAAATGCCTTCCTGTTAGGGCGATGGTCTGTGGCCAAATGCGTTGGCCATTGTTTTGTCATGTGCGAGGACCCTGGTTCGAAACTCGGATTTTTTTTTTCTGGGTATTTTTTTTTTATTCCTTCCCCGTCCCTACCCATCTTTTTTTTCTCTTTTTATTTTCTTGTGAAATTCTATTCAGACCTGTATTTATCAAATCTTGCTTCTTAATTGCTGCTTTTGATTTTCAAGTTCTTGATTAGATTATTTCTACTCTTATTTGGGATGGGAGGGGTAGAGTTAAAAGTCAAGTCCACATCAACTAAAAATTATTTGAATAGAGTGATTTCCCTTGTTCTTTTTACTCAAAACAGTCATATACACAAAACAATGATATGCAAATTAGAGTTGTCACTCACATCACATTCGTTTCTATTTTTTGTGGCATTTTGTTTTTTATTCTTTGCAGATTTGACGATAGGAAACTCTTCATCTGATCACAATAGGTTATATTTACGGAACTGTTAAAATAGTAATTATATAAATTTGAATCAAAGTTTTTATGAAATTTCCTGCAATATCTTGTTATTTTTCTTTAAATTCAAATGAATTTTTGATTGCGTGGACTTCTCCTTTACTCTTAATGTAGGGAATGCATAGCAAAATTTATCCAGAAACAAAATTGTCTTAGAATATGCAAATCAGTAATTGGACACATGTTCACTTTTCTTTCATCCAGGCCACTTCCTCACATCCACCAGGCTTTCAGTCTGATGATGAACCATCACACAACATTCACAGTGCTTCACAATAAATATTTCACTTCTGTTCATACATGCAATAAATATTGTGGAAAACAAATAAAAGGCGTACCCATATTCAAATACCGTTTAAAAGGACAAATATATTATACCTTTCGAGAAAAATCAGCACGTTAAATATCTGATAACAAAACATAATTATGGGGCACTGCAAGAAACTTATGTTCAATTGCAAATCAAGCGAAAGTCTTAAATTCAAATTTAAGCGTAATAAGGTCGAGTTGCAATCGCAATTCAACTACATGTTTAATCAAAGGACTTTCCCTTGATTTGGGACGTGTGATTGAGTATAACATTTCTCGCAAAATGCCCTAGTAACATTAAAATTGTTCTTTCGTTTTAAATTGTGTGTTATTATTTTTGACAAGCTGTATTCCTGTCCGAGTAAAATTTCTTAGTTCTCTCCAAAACTGTGCTCAAAATTGTTTCCAAGATTGATAAAGAAATTTTTTCTTTTGTATCATTATCATTCCACAACTTGCAAACCGTAGGTCCTGGAAAGAGTGAAGAAAAAAATGGCTATATCCAAATCATAGTAAAAGGACATGATGGAATCTCCCAGATTGAGGTAGCAAGCAGAGACCAGAAGTCACCAGAGTTAGCAATTGTGCAGATCTGTGTGTAGAAGAGAGAAAAAAAGAAATAGTTTAAATAATCAAATCAAAGTATGAATTTAATTATCGTGATGATTGATGACGTGCGGTGGCATGTAATTCCCGGTCAACAACAAATGATAGTAGGTTTAGACACCTGAAAAGTTCCACTCAGAACACTGGTGCTCTACCTCAAGTGATGTTTGTGTAGGCCCCACTCCACTTCACTACCGCTACACTAACGTACATGTACGCCACACCTACCCGGGTAAGTGTGTAGCGTAGTGTAGGCTGTAGCAGTACTCCAGTAGTGAAGTGGAGACTACACGAACATCACTTGAGGTACGGTGCTCTCTGAGTCTCTGTGTCATTACAAAGATTGCATTTATCTTCATTGTTGAAGGCATTACGCATACATATATGCAGCAACACTCTAATCAGAAAGAAACACCAGACTCTAATTTTGGCCCACCCAAGGGTTCATTACATGCCGCCGCGCACAGAAAATTCAAGCAATAGAAGTCGTGGACCCAAGAAGTGAGATCCCAGCACGCGCGACCCACTAGTTAGAAATCCACTGCCAAACGCGGTTCGTGGTTAGTATACTAATACTAACCTCGCAATACGTACTAGTAGTATACTAATACTAACCTCGCAATACGTGTGAGTGATTTTGGCCAGGAATCAGGGTAATCACTGCTGAAAATTTGTCTGGCTTCATGACATCGGCATCATGGTGATATAATTCTGTGTATAATAAAAACTTAAACATTCCTCTGAAACAGCAGATTTTCAGCCATGGTCCATACCACTCAGTGCTCCTAAATAATTTAATTGCCTGCCTGAGTCCTGACCAGTTTTAGAAATCTGAAGAAAAAATCTGCTGGAATTGTGCCACTCACACGTATTAAGTATACTAACCCCGCACCACGAACCGCGTTTGGCAGTGGATTTCTAACTAGTGGGTCGCGCGTGCTTAGCCTGGAGGCGTCTGGGATCTCACTTCTTGGGTCCACAACACACGACTTCTATGGCTTGATTTTTCTGTGCGTGGCGGCATGTAATGAACCCTTGCCTTGGGTGGAATTGTACAAAAACATTATTTCTAAAATAAAAACTTTTTAATTTTAATAGTAGTTATGCCAAAATGCATGATTCTAAACTTATATCAGATCTGTATCTGTCATCTGACCTGAATGCATCGTCAGAACAAGTACAGTTTCCAAACATGCTTACCTTGACTTTTGACTGGATCAAACAGCGTAGCCTGCAACATGCATCGGGAGCAAGTGAATGGGACCGTGCAGCTTGGAGTTTTTCAATAGTTAGTAGAGCAACACAACGAAGACTGTCGAGTGGACAAAATCGATCTTTCCAGTTCACAATTCAATAAAAAACGGGCAAAATAACACAGTTCTGGTTCCCTTATAGTCTGAAGTTGTCGAAAACAGAATTCGGATGTCACATTACATGAAGAAAACGGTAAATTCGGAAGATATTGAAGAGGTCAGTAAGGTGATTCAGTGTATTATGCACAGAGGGATGATGAGCTCGATTATTGTGTGACGTCATTATTCTCGACTGTTTTCACTGCGTGAACTGTCGGTCTGGGGGGCGGCTGGGGGGCTTAGAATGGTCTCTAATAATTTCATTTCTTGCATTTCCACGACATCGATAAGACTTTTTAGTGACATATTTGTGTATAAAAAGACAAGACCTTTCCATTCATATATAATTTGTCTATAATCATCACTTTCGTGAATTTTCTTTGTGTGTATACTTTAACAACTTAACAACACTTGGATGGTCATTTTCTTGAAATTTTTACCATTACAACTTAAGTCTAAATTTAACTGCATAGTGTGATTCAGGAAATCTATTGAATTTTTTCTTTCTTATTTTTTTTAGATTGATTAAAAAGGTTATGACAGTGACATTACATACAATTAGTATGGTGAAAAGTTTGAAAGTCGTATCCAATCACACTGTCCTAAGAGATTCAACATGTTGGATTGTTTTTTACGTATATGAAGCATGTTAATTAATGATAAAGCTTGCAGTTATCATACGCAAAGGGCTGTTTTCTGAAGTTGTATTTAATTTAAACACTCATTTAAAGTTGTGGTTTAATTATGTATAGTCAATTGTGACATGAATACATAACAATAGAAGATCAATGTATCAGCTAATTTCACTCTCGATTCATTATTTACTGTCTGACAAATATTAATAAGATAATTGTCTTCACCATGAAAGAATTAGGGAAGATCAAGGTAAACATAAGGAACATGCAATGTTAACAATTTGTGACATTTTTGGCTCCCCATAATTTTAGCACAAAGTTAGACCATGGTTTAAGTTAAACCCGACTTCAGAATATGGGCCATTTTGTTTGGTCAACTGGGAGATATTTACTCTGTTGCAGGCACGGTTCTAGACAAACGATTTGGAGGGGGTTTCTGGGGGCTTGAGAAAATTTTCAACATTGGTTCAATACAATGGGAATGGCCTATCCTAGGCATTATAGGGCTAGTGTACGTGGGAAATTATACTGATTTCACCATGCGGCTACTGTCAAATGTGCTACTTTCAAATTTTAGAGAGTTTTGAACGTAGTATAAGGTATAATAGAATAGGTCAGGGAATGGGGTGTTAATTAATGGTACCAACCTATTTAAAATCATAGGAGGGAGTGTGACCAAAGCATTTAAAAGTGGAACTTAGCATTGAGAGCGCTTTATTATGAACTTCCAAATAAATGTAATAGCTGCTATTTTGCAAGGTAGCATGTAGCAACCAGCAAGAAAATTCAAAATATGAATACCGGTAGTAAAAGCTTTAATTTTAGAGTATTTGATGACATGATAGGAACATTGCATTAGTCAATACTTATATACATGTACACATATAGGGCCTCTATAGTCTATATCTTTTTTTTTTCTTTGTACTTGTAGTCAAATTTTTATTTATTTATTTATTTGGGGGGGGGGGGAGGGGCTTCAACGATTTTTGAGGAACTTCAGTCCCCAAAGCTACCCCTACATGTAGAATCGTGCCTGCTCTGTTGATGCAGCTCTGAGAGTCACATTCTAGGCTGCATTCTTCATTGAATTTGTCGATAAATCAATGTGAATAATGTCTGTTGTTTTGTTTTTTCATTATTTTGCAGAGAACACGAGTGGAGACTCTTTTGGAAGATGAGAGAGGGCTTACTATTGATAGAGATCTGAGCTGATTATATCACTTGTTCATGATATACTTCAAGCAATGAAATCTAAACTTCATGCCATGGAATGGAATAAAGGAAAGAAGAAAAGTTGAAGTTGTATAGCCAAGATGAGGAAGAAATGAATGCTGTCTTGATGAGATGAGAGGACCAGCTTGGCCATTCTATCCAACTTGCGTTCTAGTTTGGCTTACAAAATGACTAAATACCCATACGTGCTGAATAACGGTACTAAAATATTTTTGTAGTTTCAAACTCTTTGTCTATATTTAGACACACAGCTAACATAAATCTATATTCAAAGAAAGAAAGGTGACTCTTAAGGATAGAAAAATGATGTCTTTAGTTGATGTACAGTTCTAGAACTCCTAATTACCTATTCAGTTATTAATTAGCAAATTAATGTGAAAAAAATGATTTGTTATGTTCTAGAGTTTGGCTATTTTATCAATGTCAGCATAGAAATTTTCTTGTGTTTCCCTGTGTTTATGGGAATTCAATGATAGTTTCAACCTTTTTAGAAATTTTCAGACCAGAATGTTAAAAGCATGTACAATCTGTATATATTCTTAGTGAAATTTGACTGAAGTAAAAAAAAAAAAATACTGTTCCGAAAGGTTTTGACCAGTAATTCTATTTTTGTATCTACATGTATGTATGAAGCAATGTGTGATATCCATTTTCTAGAAATAAACCTATGATATTATGATTTTTGAAGTATGTCTCATATTCTTTCCTGTTGGTCCTGCAATGCACACTTGTTCCTAATAGACAGGTCAATATACGACCAAAAATACCCTTACCCTGAACAAATTGCAACAAATGATTTTCAGCGTTTTTTTGTACTATTTGACCTCAGGAATAACATACTAAAAATCTACCAAAATCCGCATCCCTGATACATTATCCACCCTAGAATCCTATTTCGTTTCATATTCCATGGTATACGGAATTAAAAAAAATTGATTTAGGCTAGAATGAATTATAAGCCATCCAGTGTCCCTGGCAAATCCAAGATGGCGCCCAAAATGGCTGCCGTAGGCTGAAAATCCACAATTCATCTAAGTGGCTTTAATTTGGTTTTTATTCAATGGTTTTAAGGGTGAAGTAGTACATTGGAACAAGTTACAAGGACAGCCAGTGGTCTGGTGTGTCCACAAATCCAAGATGGCTTCCAAAAATGGAGTCTAAAATTGCTGTTGCTACTTTTAAAAAAAACTCGACATAGTTTGTTCAATATCCAGAAATATGTTTTTGTGTCTACACCATGGTATTTCATTTTGGCCTGGGAGATGTGATTTTGGTGTCTAAACCACTGGTTTCCCCGGGTGGGGGGGGGGGGCAGTCAAATATATTGCTGTACACACGCGTGACCAAAAAACCGCATTTAAAGGGGTGTTTTTTCAGTTTTGGACGCGGTCCGCGCATGGACTCATTAAGGGTATCAAAAACACAAATTTTCAAGAAAAGGGGTGGTTTTGAAAGACTGGTCAATGGTCAATCGCGGGGTCACACGTATTAAGGGTATGTTTTTTTCCCCAAAGCTTTTTTTTTAAGACTAGCCAAACATGTTTAGGGTATGTTTTTTTCCCAAGCTTTTTCCCCGAGGTCATATTTCAACTTGTTTAGGGGCCAAAATGTGTAAATAAAGCCTGCGAAAAACTTGTTTAGGGGGTTATTTTGCACACAGAGAAAAACTCGTTTAGGGGGTGTTTGGAAATTCCTTGGTCACTCATGTGTACAGCAATATATTTGACTGGCCCCCCGGGCTGGTTTCAAGGATCAATTAATACATTCAGGCAAACAATAAGGACAGTCAATGGCGTGGTTTGTCAAAAAATCTAAGTTGGCTTCCAAAAGTTGATTCTAAATTGACTGCTGTTACTTAAGGCGGACATAGTTTATTTCATATCGGCCTGGGAGATGCGATTTTGGTGTCTAAACCACTGGTTTAAGTGTCAAAATAATACATTAGGACAAGTTTTAAGGACAGTCAGTGGTCTGGTATGACCAAAAATCCAATATGGCTTCCAAAAATTGATTCTAAAATGGCTGGTGATAAGTGGCATAGCTCATTTTAAATCCGCCTGTGAGATATGATTTCGGTGTCTAAACCATGGTTTAAAGGGTCAAGTAATACACTAGGGTCAGTTACAAGACCAGTCAGTTGTCTGTATGTTAAAAAATCCAAGTTGACTTAAAAAAAATGGGGTGTAAATTGACTGTTGTTACTTAAAAGTATACATAGTTTATTAGAAATACACCTTGGAGGTATGATTTTGCTGTCTACACTAGAGTTTAAAGGGTAAAGTAATACATTGGGTTAAGTTAAAAGGACAGGATTCAGGTATGTCCAAAAATCGAAGATGGCTTTAAAAATGGGGGTCTTGACTGTTGTTACTTAAAATTGGATATAGAACATTATAAATACACCTTGGGGATATTATTTTGATGTCTACACGAGGGTTTTAAGGGTAAAAAATACTTTGGAACTGGTTACCATGATATGCAGTTATCCATTTTGCCTTAAAATCCAAGTTGGTTTTTAAAAATGGGTTCTAATGTGACTGCTGTTACTTAAAAATGGACATAGTTCATACAATATCCACCTGTAAGAAATAATCTTGGTTCCTCAATGCATGGGGATAAGTTATTATACAGTGCGTCCCAGAAAAAACGAAACCGAGATTTAGCGATGATTTATCATAACTTAATCATAAATAAAATAGACAAATGACCTACCAATGTAAAGCTTAGAATCTCCTCTTTCATCTGGTATTACTTAGATTATTCCTCATTCACGCATGATTGAGCAAAAACAATTCGAAGAAAGGATGCCAAAAACTCATTTGGCGGGGGGTATCTGAATTTCAAAAAGAAAATCACATGACTAAAAAGTTCAATATCTTCTCTTTTCTTTGATACCTAAATCACAGAAAATGGTCAAGTAGTAAAAAAGTTATGATCCCTCGAAACAATGCTTGTATTTCCATAATTTCATTAAATAAACGTGTTTTCACCGGTTTCCCACTGAAGCTATCGCACGGTAACAAAAGACTTAATGCATGGCTGATCGTCAACAAAACGGAGTGTCGAGTGAGTTTGAACGCTAGCCTGTAAAACCTCTTCATTTTATGAAATTATTGAAATTCAAGCCTTATTTCAAATAACCAGAACTTTGTTATTTCTTGACCATTTTCTGTAATTGAGGTATCAAATTAAAGAGCAGATATTGAACTTTTTAAAAATGTGGTTTTCTTTTTAAAACCCAGATACGGCCCGCCAAGTGACTTTTTGGTATCCCCTTTTCAAATTGTTTTTGCTCACTCATGCGTGAATGAAAAATAATCTAAGTAATTTCAGATGAAAGAGGAGATTCTAAGCTTTAAAATGGTAGGTCATTTATCTATTGTATTTGCGATTAAGTTAATTAATGATAAATCATCGATAAATCTCGGTTTCGTTTTTTGTGGGACGCACTGTATTGTTTTATGAGTTGGTAACAGCACCTATTTTGATGAAATTTTAGAATCCACCATCCATTTTTTTTTTGACAAAATGGAATACTAAATCATCCTTGTTACTTGTCCGAATGTATTATTTGACCCTTCATACCACAATTTAGACACCAACATTATTTCTTACAGATAGATATTGTAGAGCTCTGACCACTATTGAGTGATATGAGTCGTTTTAGATGCCTTTTTTGAAAACCCTCTTGGATTTTTAGGCAAACTGGACAACTGCATATCAATGTAACCAGTCCAAACGTATTATTTAAACCATGAAACCATAGTGTGGACACCAAAATTATAATCCTTGGTGGATTTTGAATGAACTATGTCCATTTTTTAAGTAACAGCTGTCATTTTAGACTCCGATTTTTGGAAGTCATATTGGATTTTCGACATACTGGACTACTGACTGTCCTTGTAACTAATTTTCTGACTTTTAAAACCATGGTATAGACATCAAAATCATATGCCCTTGACGGATATTAAATGAACTATGTCCATTTGTAAATACCATCGTGGCTAATTTATACTATTTTTATAAGCCACCGTGGACTTTTGGACATACTTGACCACCCATCATCCTTGTAACTTATCCCAATGTATTATTTGGCACATTTAACCATGGTATAGGCACAAAAATCATATTCCCAGATATTGAACAAACTCTGTTGGGGCTTTTTCTAAGTAGCTACAGCATTTTTTTACTCCATTTTTAGAAGCCATCTTGGATTTTGAACATACCGGACCACTGACTGTCCTTGTAACTTGCCCCAATGTATTATTTGACCTTTGAAACCATGGTCTGTAGACACCACAATCATATCTGTCAGGTGGATGTGATATGAGCTACAGTATGTCCATTTGAAGTATTAAAGGCCATTTTAAACTCAATTTTTGGAAGCCATCTTGGACTTTTGGACACACCAGACCACTGGCTATCCTTGTAACTTATCCCGAAGTGCGACTTCACCATTAAAACCATTGAATAGAAACCAAATTAAAGCAACTTAAGTAAGTAATAGATGAATTGTGGATTTTTTAAACCTACGGCAGCCATTTTGGGCGCCATCTTGGATTTTCCTGGTACCCTGGAGTGCTAATTTTCATTTCAACTTATATCAATAAATTTGTTTACCCACTGGACCATGGAATATGAACCCAAATAGGATTCTAGGGTGGATAATGAGTGAGTTATATCCATTTTCAGTGAATGGCAGCCATCTTGAAAATAACTACTTTCCCACACGCAGATTTTTGTAGATTTTTAGTATGTTATTCCTGAGGTCAAATACTGCCAGAAACAGTTGAAAAATCATATGTTGCAATTTCTTCCGGGTCAAACCATATATCGACCCGTCTATAAGGCAAAATATTGAAGATATGATAACATCATGAACATATACATATAAGTGATAATGCACTGACTCATTCTGCACTCAAAGCAACTATTCAGAGTTAAATATGTCATTTATCATTAAAGGAGAACGAAACCTTTGGAACAAGATAGCTTGTATGAAAACAGAAAAATCAAAGAAACAGATCAACGCAAGTTTGAGAAAAATCGGACAAATAATGAGAACGCTATATGAGCATTTGAATATTGCGATCACCAATAGTATATGGAGATCCTCCTATTGGCAATGCGACAAAGATGTGTGATGTCACTTGTGAACAACTCTCCCCATTACTTTAGTATATATTTCACTTAAATTGCCTCTTTCATCACATCTATCAGTAGATCATGTGTTCTTTCTATAGGAGGGCATGTAATACAGATTTTTAAAGAATACATCATGGATAAAGAGTTTGTATCGATAAAAAAAAAGCAAAAACAAGACATTTTTAAGGGTATTTTATAGTCCATCAAAGGGAAAGTTGTTCACATGTGACATCACACATCGTTGTCGCATTGCCATTGGGAGGATCTCCATAGCATTAGTGATTGCAATATTCAAATGCTCATAACTTTTTCATTATTTGTCCGATTTTTCTCAAACTTTCTTTGTTCTTATTCTTTGATTTATCTGTTTCGACACAAGCCTACTTGTTCCAAAGGTTTAATTTCACAACGTAAAAATGAAATCCATGTCATTTTCACAAAATTTTGTACAGAGTTACTTTAGCACCTGATTATTTCAAATATGCAAAGAACAACATGGGTTAATGTGCTTGATTTTTACTTTGCTTTTTAGCTTGGAAGTTCTCGAGAATTGCACATTCTAAAGAATTTTGCGTTTTTAGACTCCACAAGATCACTATGTTCAGGTTATACTGTACCTCTATTAGCATGTCAAAATCCATGTAAATTTCATCAAATTTTACAGAATAGTTCATAAGTGTATTCTGGATATAGAGAATTAATTCATATTATTGCTATTTGTTTGCCCTTTTAAGGCTATACCACCTTGTTGTGAAAGATGACAATGATCTTCAGAAGTTGACATTTCTGTAATGAATCTGTGAAGTACAAAAGTAAAAAAAATGATGCACTTTATTCAAATCTCATTTCATTTTCACCAAAAATATAAACTTAAGCTTGCAGTGGACATCGTCAAAAATTTGTGGACAGCAGATCACATAAATTATGTTGTAACGAGCATAAAACTTTCTACCCGGGCTTTTTAACTTGTTTTTAGTAGGCTTATATACAGTGCGTATCAATAGAAAATTAACACTTTTTAGAAATAATACTGTGAAATTATATACTTGTAATATCCTGAAGCTTTTTCCACATTTAAACATTGGTACAGATCTCCTTAAGCAATGACGATATAACTGTCGAAAAATCTTTCCGCTTAAGTGAGCACCACTTTTTTTTTTAATGTTCATGAAAAATGATTTGCACAGAATTTGGAGATAATTATCTGAATAAAACTAGACGTTAATCATGAAGGACACATGAACTTTAGCTAGCTAGCAAGATTGATTAGAAGATATTGTTTAACTTTTCCTTGCACAAACCACTTCATAGAGCGCCATTGTGCCCCCCCTCCCCACTCATCGAGACCATCGTGAGGATATTTCCTTTACACTGTAAGGGATGTGATTCTCATGATTTTAAGTAGTTTGTTATAGAATTAATTGCCACCTTTCGCAATCCTCACGGACGCTAATTTTAGGGTCTCCTACCACAAAAGTTAACGCTTAATCATACACTTGATTAAGATTGATTGTACATTATAGTCAATAAAAATCAAACGTAGAGAACTGCTCTACAATCAATGCTAAGCTTTGTGTTACAGGGGGGTTACAGGCCCTACAGATCTGCTTTTAGTGTGCAAAATTCTTTCCCGCGACACCCGCACCATACATGCATGTACATTACGACTGATGGCTGGAGATATTCGAAATGCAGGACCTAAAATAGATTATGACATGAATAAGAAAGTGGTTTTTCAAATAAATCGAGTACATATTGAGGAAAAAGTTACTGAATTAAGGCTTAGATATATGTTACAGGATGGTTACAGGCCCTACAGATCTGCTTTTCGTGTGCAAAATTCTTTCCCGCGACACCCGCACCATACATGCATGTACATTACGACTGATGGCTGGAGATATTCGAAATGCAGGACCTAAAATAGATTATGACATGGATAAGAAAGTGGTTTTTCAAACAAATCGAGTACGTATTGAGGAAAAAGTTACTGAATTAAGGCTTAGATATATGTTACAGGGGGGTTACAGGCCCTACAGATATGCTTTTCGTGTGCAAAATTCTTTCCCGCGACACCCGCACCATACATGCATGTACATTACGACTGATGGCTTGAGATATTCGAAATGCAGGACCTAAAATAGATTATGACACGGATAAGAAAGTGGTTTTTCAAACAAATCGAGTACAGATTGAGGAAAAAGTTACTGAATTAAGGCTTAGATATATGTTACAGGGGGGTTACAGGCCCTACAGATATGCTTTTCGTGTGCAAAATTCTTTCCCGCGACACCCGCACCATACATGCATGTACATTACGACTGATGGCTGGAGATATTCGAAATGCAGGACCTAAAATAGATTATGACATGGATAAGAAAGTGGTTTTTATGAATTAAGGCTTAGATATAGATCATTACAGTCCATTGAATCGATATTGCATTTAATGTGGATTATTGGCAATTGATTCCATGGGTCAAATCACCTCTCCAGCCGAAACCATTTCGCATGCGTTGATTATGTACACAGCATGTATACGTGCGGGTTTTTATTCTTTTGTTAACTCCTACACAAACGATATGCCTCTAGCACACAATGTAATGGGCATTATGCTTTACTTTCCCCATAAATGGGGGATTAGATTCGAATTCCCGGGGGGACCACTTCCATTGATGAGTGGATACCAGGCACGACCATGCGGTTTCGAAAAGCACCCTAAACAAGGGAAGCAAGGCTTTTCCAGATTACGAAAATGCATCTCTTAACAAGTATTTAGCTTGTGAAACCCTACAAGTATTGAAAACATATCCTCCTTTTTCAGTATTATAAACATCATTTTTTGACACCCTTATAACGTTACATAGGCCTATACGTAACGTACTTGCCCACTCTTTCCCTTTTTACGCGTGGTCGCGTCTGGTATCCACTCTTCAATGGAAGTGGGCCCCCCGGGCGGCCTCTCGAGCTCTTGGAGGAACCAAAAGTGGCTTTGGAAAGTCGTCCTAAATCGGATATATCGCTGTTACCATAGTAGCAACCAGAATTTTGCTCACGAAACGCAGATTGAATGTTTCCGTTCCAGATGCGAAACGAAAACAGCGTTTCTGTGCGGCCGATACAAGTTTGGATAAATTGCTACAGATTTTACATGACTGCTCTGTATACAATAGTCACTATTCAAACTTGACTTGAAAACAAATATTACACATTAACATTGTTAAATTTATTTACTTTTATTCAGAAGCAAAAAGAGAAAATACATAGCCAGGGAAGATTGATACATGTACAAAGAATGTTCATAATAATTGTGATCTTTTAACAAACCTCTGGAACAAATATTGATAATACTTTTTATCACATGCATGTACATACAAAGTAAATTTACCAACTATCCCTAATAATCTGGAACACCCCCCCTTTTTTTTTTTTGGGGGGGGGGGATATTCCTAATACAGTATATTTGAATTAGGGTTTGCTTTAATACTGATACAAAGCCTGTCTCAAACTCTACTTAAACTGAAAATGTCAACAAAGTAATAGTTTACACATTATAATAGAAAACTATCGCTTTTAGATTTACATGTACATGTAAGCAAATGGTGGTTCCCTCTCCACTGAACTTTTTTCATCACAACAGCTTTTTCATATTAACAATGAATAGTTAAAACCTGTCAACTACTGGAGATGAGTACACAGCTGAACCCAACACAACAAATCATGTAATCATTCATGGTGTGGTTCCCCCCCCCCAACTCCATCAACGAGTGGATTGCCTCTGGCAGTCTCGCCTGCATTGCACGATCCAATATAGCAGCAGTGCTGACTTTGAAAACAGCTATTGAATAATTATTCAAAAAAGAAAACACTCATGATAATGAAATACTCCATTGACCCAAACTGACCCTTGACCATGATCATGTGACCTAAGATGTGTGCAAAACAATCATTCATACTTGATTACCCTTATGTCTATGTTTCATGAACTACATGTGTAGATCTATCAACTTTTTATTTATGATGCCAATTCAACAAATACCCTGGACATGGTCAGAGTTTATTGACCTTGAATGACGTTTGATCTCGGCCATGTGACCTGAAACGCACAAATGATGTTCAGGGATACATGGTGACTCCTATGTCCAAGTTTCATGAACTAGATCCATGAACTTTTAAAAGTTATGACAATTCCACAAATATCCCCAAAAATAACATAGTTTGTTGACCCTAAATGACCTTTGACCTAGGTCATGTGACCTCAAACATGCACAAGATATTCAGTAATACATGGTTAATCTTATGTCAAAGTTTCATGAACTAGACAATTCCACAAATACCCCTTACATGGCCATGGTTTGTTGACCCTAAGTGACCGTTGACCTTGGTCATGTGACCTGAAACTCAGGCAGGATGTTCAGTAATATTTACTTGATTACCCTAATGTCCAAGTTTCATGAACTAGGTCCATATCCTTTCTAAGTTATGATGACATTTCAAAAACTTAACCTTGGTTAAGATTTCAATGTTGACAACGTTGTTGGAAAAGCGGCGCCTATAGTCTTGCTCTGCTATGCAGGCGACACAAAATCAGATGTCACAAGTGACACCCACTAAGATTTCTCACTGTCATACTAAAGCAGTAGCATATCAATTTATTTCCATAATTTGATCAGATTTCTCTTAAATAAATTCAATTATTTTAGTTACTTAATACTGGCTTTTCCATTAAGTTAGGTAATTTTCCACTTCTTGTTCATGAAATGGGGGGGGGGGGGGGGGAGGGCAGTCTCCACCCCTAAAATTTTGAACTTTCAAAATATTCAACAAAAGTATGCATGAAATCCTTCAATTTCCTTCTCGGACCAAATGTACTTGTACAATGCCAATACCTAGATACTTATGTATACTAGTAGTACACCTTGTGTGTCCATGTAACAGCGATATACACCGTTTACTCTATAACTATATAACATTAGAATCAAGTGTAAATTGAACAAATTTTCTTGTGACATGAAAGGAGCATTCCACCTCCTAAATTTTGAAAACTTATATTATTTTTTTACTGAAATTTCTCACAAATTTCACTTAAAGTGTACATGAAAATCCTTAGATTTCACATTGAAAAGACAACAGCCCTCAATACAAGCTTGGCCATTGGATTCCCTCGTTTTCAAGTTTCTTTGTAAAATATTATACAGTCTTGCCCCCTTGGAAAAAAAATTCTGCATAATTAAATAATAATACCTGGATTTATAAAGGAGGCTTTTTGCCTGAGGAAAGCAAGCGCTGCTATTATTACCCCGGTTTTAGCTACACTGCCATATAGGCGCTGAAGCATTCAAGGAATTTCTTCTTACTAGGTACCCATTCACCTCACCTGGGTTGAGTGCAGGACAATGTGGGTAAATTTCTTGCTGAAGGAAAACACGCAATGGCTGGAAATTGAACCCACACCCCTCAGATTGAAAGAAGAGAGTCATAACCACTATATCACAACACCACCACATAGAGCCATATCAATACAATATTTGTTTATAATATATGCTTGGCCAATGCTGCAATTTGTAATATTAAGGCCTACAGGGACATGGGGGGCATACCATGTTAAGGTTTTGTGACATTCGGTTGATAACTGTTGAATAGGTAAATTTTCATGTTCTTTTAAAAATAGAATTATGCATAGGTAATCTGAGGTATATAGATACCCGACTGAACAAGTATATGTGCTTTTATATCAAATTTTGGTCAACCCAATTGCCTTTAATATAGGACTGTAAATGAATAGTATTTGTACAATGTGTCCATGAATCAGCGATATATACACTGTTTTGCTCAATATCTCCATTAAAATTGAGTGCAAATGGAACAAAATTTCTTGTTATACTTATGTCACAAGACAAATGTAAAGCCTACAAAAAATAAATGCACAGTATAATTAGTATCGAGTTATGCCACAGCTTTTTGGATAGACGCGATTCAAAGAGTTGTTTTAACCCTAGATTGAAGTTTCATTCAGTCGCCTCTTTCAAATTTTAACACAGGAGGCTCTTGATGTTACATAACCTCTTTTTTTCAAATAAAATAATGCATGGAGGTTCCAGTATATGATTGCTTTCTTTGTTTTTATCCTTCTTATTCCATCTTTTCAAGAGAGCTAAGATTGTAATTTGCACTACATAGAAACTGAACATTATCATTTTTCTTTGTTAGTTTTGCTTTAATATCATTTGTCTCATAATATGGAACGCCCTGGGCCCGTATTCCATAAACAAGATAAGCTTTTTGCTTAAGTTTGAGCAATTTGTCTTAGCATTTTGCTTGTCTAAGAAATCTTCGCTAATGATATTCTATAAACTTTAAGACATTCGTCACAAGTCAGATGATATGGCTAAGCCAAAGTCTTAAATTCTATGACGTCATGAGGAAATTGCAACGCCATGCAACTTTTGTCACAAACGTAACAGCTGCTCCGCGGTAAAAAGTCTATGCGTTTTGTGTGTTAAAGCAAAAATCGCATCATAACAAATATCAAGATGGAGACTGAGAAAATCAGGAAGGCCAATTTCACAGAAGTAGAGAAAATTACGCTAATAGCAGAAATAAGAGAGAAAAGAGATCTTGAGACCGAAGCATAATTAACGTTTCAGGATAAAGAAAAGGCGTGGGTGGAAATTGCCTTGAAACTAAAACAATATAAGACAACTCATAACTGTCTTAAAGTTAGGGTAAAACTCTTAGCCATGTTGTATTTATGGAATACAGACTGCAGTTTTAAGAAAAGTTACTTAGCCATTCATCCTATATCTGTCTTAGTCGCACAAAAACTCTTAGCCAAATTCTAATACAAAATTCTTAGCCAATTCTTTATGGAATACGCGTTTTGGCTAACAATTTTGTCTTAGAAAATAAGACGAAATGCTTAGATTTTTCATTTAAGCATGCTTATCTCGTTTATGGAATACGGGCCCTGGTTCTCAGGCTGAAGTTACAACTGACTTTCTGCCAGACCCAAACTAATAAAATGTGTCATATGTACAGATCCAATACATTTTGAATTACAAGGTAATATTAACAAGAGTGTCGCTAAGGCGAGCACATAATACGCCCGCCTATAACGCGGAAAATGGAGTTATTGGTCAAGCAAGAAAAGTGGAAGGTGGCGACTTCACTTTTGTTCTTCTGACTTCAATATCAATTGCCTGGATCTATGCTGGTATCATACACACCAAATTATATGAGCCTAGGATAAGTTCAAATAAAGTTATCGCGTTAACAAGGACTTCAGAAGGGTAAGATGAAAACATGTCACTGTGATCTTGACCTTTGACCTTTTGACCTCAAAATCAATAGGCTTCCTGGGATTCATGCTAGTATCATACACAGCAAATTATATGAGCCTAGGTTAAGTTAAACTGAAGTTATCGCGTTTACAAGGACTTCAGAAGGGTAAGATGAAAACATGTCACTGTGATCTTGACCTTTGACCTCAAAATCAATAGGCTTTCTGGGATCCATGCTAGTATCATACACACCAAATTATATGAGCCTAGGTTAGGTCAGACTGAAGTTATCACGTGTACAAGGAAAAGTTATCACGTGTACAAGGAAAAGTTACCGGACGGACGGACACTGAGCGTGATACCATAATCATAAAAATGTGTGATTATCTGTGCTATTCCAGACTGATATCATTTTAATAGGCTTTCTGTGGTCATAACAATTTTGCCAACATTTTTTTTCTTTTTTTTTGCAAAATGATTTTAAAAAAGGAGAAAATAGAAATGAATTGGATACAACTTACTTTTTTCAAGTAAATTAATTTCAAGTATTCTAAAGAGTATAGACTAACCCCCAAATTGGCCAGCTCAAAGAAACAACATTTTGTGTAAATGAGCACAAATGGCAAACTTGAAAAATAAAACATTGTTTACATCCAACATTTTTAACTCCAGTCTTTTGGTAAACAGGGCAATGCCAGGGTACTTGCTTCATACATGTGTATCATTGGGGGTTTATGCAGGCTGACGGCCCTTCAGAATGATTCAGTTCGCTTTATCGCCTCCCAGGCACAGGTGATGCCAAACAATTATTAATAAAAATATCAAATTTTAGCTTGAGATATGCTAAATTCATCTACATTCTTAAGTATTAAATATCAAGTTTTAGCTTTAATAACATGGTTAATCCATCTACATTCATAATTTTTATACATCAAATTAAGGGCAAACTATATTTCTGCCTGAATTTATAAGAAATATCTTCAAACACAGTGGTGGTGTGTAAATACATCAAGTATAAACCTAGGTGTGCATGTTTGCACTTCATATTTTTAGTTTATATTTAGTTTTGTATAACTTCACAGTTTTATGAAACAGCATCCAGGATAATAAAGGGTTTCTGTATAAAATGTTTTCTATCTGACCTGATGACGTCCGTGCCTTAACAATTCCAGGTTGGCATCACTACCAAAATATTACTCTTAGCATTTCAACAAACTCATTCATAACAAACATGAGGCAAAACAATCGTTGGAGATGGCAAACCCCAGTATCAAACCATGATAAAACTAAATCACCCCAGGCCTTGAGTATCTAAACGTGGGCATTTTTGCGGTAACTGACGTTACATGGCACAATTTTGCACACTTTTCATTGTGTGTATGATTATCTCTAAAACAACAGATGGGAGTTTGCTTTTAGGCAAACCCCCATCATTATAATACAATATGCCTTTGAAAACTGGATTAAATATCAAATACAATAATTTCATTCCAAAGTGCCGACTACAGGCAGAGCTGCTCTTACGTAATATCACAGCTGCTGTTTATTGTCTAAC
Organism: Lytechinus pictus; assembly: GCF_037042905.1. Lineage (NCBI taxonomy): Eukaryota > Metazoa > Echinodermata > Echinoidea > Temnopleuroida > Toxopneustidae > Lytechinus > Lytechinus pictus. Next base: position 65,320 of record NC_087245.1, on the reverse strand, counting down.
CCTGGCTCAAAAGCTCAGGTTTGCCTGTGGAGGTGAAATGTTACATAAGAGGGATTAATTTGGTTAAGCACGCAGGGTTGAAATAGCTTCAAAAATATCTTGGATCCTCTAACAAGATTTTTGTTAAGGGGGTATACAACCGCAGTTCAGGGCCTGAACTGCGGTCGTCTCCCCAACGAGGGGCTGACGTAATGAACATTCAGTTTTGTATACCTCTAACTTGGTTGAGTATGGAAAAGGTCCTTACCTATCACCAAACCATGAAGTGCCAAAATGTGTTATTATTTCATGCTACTATCTTACATACTGGAGTGATACAACCAATGTCTGGAGCCAATACATAATGTATGTAGAGGCACTCTCTTTCTCTCCCTCTTTTCTCATTGTGAAGTAAATTTACAAACTTACCAAATTAATGAATTTAAGAAAAATAGTGTAACTTTTTACATGACATGCATACTTTTAAAGAAAATCAATCTGGTGCATGCAAACAATATATTGTACTTCATATGTAACTTTAATGACAGAAAAAAGGAATGTCTACATCTAGCTAAGTATATGAATTAAATTCTTGAATATCCACATGCATAATACACAACCTGGAAATGATTTTGATGAACAACTTTCAATACTGAAAATACATATCATTAACTCAATCTTTAGTCTTAAATGAAATGAATCCATTCAATCTTGACAAGAAATATTCTTCTTTGCATTAATCTTATAACAGATAACAATTCAATAGGCATACAGAGTATACATACATGTACTTTAATAGATAAACAAGAAAAATGCATCTCAGATTCAAATAGGATGTACATGAAACAATTCTTCAGTAAATTTTTTGTTGGAATTATGATTTCAAAAACATGAAATACATCCCCCAAAGTGATCTCTGTTGTTAAATCTATCAGTAAATAAATAAAACAAGTGGAACGCCTCTGGCAGTCTCGCCTGCATTACACAATTCAATATAGCAGCAGTGCCGACTTTGAAAACAATTATTATTCACAAAAAAAAAGAAAATTCACATAAAGTTCATTGATCCTAAATGATCATTGACCTTGATCATGTGACCTCACACTCCAAAATGATCAGTGATACTTGATTACCTTATGTCTTGACTATTAAGGTCCATGTACTTGCAAAGTTATGATGCCATTTAGAAACTCAACCTTGGTTAAAATTTCACTGACCCTAAATGATCTTTGACCTTGGTCATGTGACCTGAAACCCAAAGCAAGATGATAAAGTAATACTTGATTACCATTATGTCCAAATTTCATGAACTAGGTCCATTCACTTTGACATTTCAAAACTTGACCTCAGTTAAGATTTCAGTGTTGATGACGCTGCCTTCACAGCCGCTGTCGGAAAAGCGGCGCACATAGAGTCTAGCTCTGCTATGCAGGCAGGACAAATTTGTTTGTTTTTAAATTTTTATTCAGCAAAGTCACACTTAAAATGAGTCAAATCAAAGAAGAAAAGTAAAACACATGACTCTCCCTTAAATGATGTAGCCAAGGCCTCTTTTTGTGCTCATAAGTTGGAAGATTGAAAACTATTCAAAAAAGAAGAAACCAAGATGAAATTCAAAGAGACTTCCAAAGCCAATAAGAGAATTTCACATAAAAAATGTAATGAAGCAAAGTGCTAAATTCTAATATCATTTACTGATAAAATCAAAAGGAAACAAATAAACAAAAAGTATTATATGAGATGACAGGTTCTCAAAGAAACCTAGACCGTTTCTCTTTTTCCTCTCCTCCCAATGGATGTAAGGTCACATGAATGTGAAGGTGAAGAACAAGGCTAAATTGATGGAAATTGTTGCTAGGCAACCACTTTATAGGATTCAATAACAGGATTTACTTCTTCTTAGGCTTGTTCCTTGCACGGACAGTTCCATTTTCTGAGTGGGGGGAGTCGGATACAATAGGTGAAGCTGAGACTGCATCAGAAGTGTCACCACCATCGTTAACTCGCACTGTAAAAGTAAACAAATATGAACTTCACAGTATACTAAAGAAATATCTTCTTCAAAAACACAAAAACAAAATACATGTACAGGTATATTTAATGTTGATCTGAAATGACATTTGACCTGGGCCCATTTACCTGAAATTCTACTCGTCTACTTTCTGATACCAAGTTATATTCAATAATATACCGTATGGGTACTAGTATTCAACCCGGCATAATTCAAAGATTTTGACATATTCCCCAAAATATTTAGAAATAGGGAATTTATCTTAATTTCACACCTTTGTTATTTCCAGGGTAATCTGTTGTCGATATTTTCTTTGTCAATCTGTCGACTGTATGCGCGGAGGATCGAATTATGCGGCGATGGCCTTTTGCACTGAATGGTACTAGTATTCAACCTAGTGAGGATTGATAGCAAATCTCAAAAGGGTTTAGATTGCTAAATTAGATCTAGATCTATGTAAATTTCTGGCTTTGATTAATTCCCTATTTGGTCTCATCTCAAATGGTCTAGTCCATAGTCGGATGGGACAAGGGCAGATTGAGAGACAGGGCCATCTTTCATCGCTAGGTTGAATACTAGTGCCGACGGGTTGAATACTAGTACCAAAATCCGTCGCCGTATAATTCAATCGCCCGCGCACACAGTCAACTGGTTGAAGAAAAAAATAACGGAAAAAGAATAACCAGCATTTGCTCTTGGAAATAAGACGGGTCTGAAATTCAGGTAAATTCTATATTTCTATATATTTGAGGAAACTCTCCAAACGGGTTGAATACTAGTGCCCTTACGGTACTGCTGAATGATAATTTTTAAATCTTGAAAATTCAAAATCCTCAGTTTTTGTTAAGTTTATTTATAAGTTGAGTTCAATAAACCTTGAGTGGCCTTTAACCCTAAATAGACTGGGCTATTTCGACGCCTAAGAAGACGGGGGGGGGGGGGGGGGTGGGGGGGCTGATTCTGCTCCCCCTTATGATCTTGGCCGTCGATCGCGACGAAAATTGGCAAGCGCGTTACCCATGGCATTATCTACAAAACTACAATATCAAATTCTGCGAAAAATCTCATTGCTCATTAATTATACTAATTTATGTGTAAAATCATAAGTTTGCTCTAATTAATAAAATAATGCCCCTAAAATGCTAATTTTTTTTTCACATACTCTAGATAGGCATCTGATCAAATTTGTTTCTCAAAAATTTCAACATCACATTCATTTTCTTATGTATTCTATTGTTTTCTAAATTTGTTATGTATTTCTTTGTTTTTTATGTTTTTTCAATGGAAATAGTCGGGGACTTTATTTTGACCATTAACAAGATAAAATTAATTGATTTTAAGCAGTAAAAGGAAAAATAATGATACATTTTAAAATTTTGGCTAAAAACACTATTTGCATTGGATTTGTACACAAATTCATATTTTTGAGTAATTCTGGGTCTGCATGCACTTAAGAAATGTTGCGTAATTTCGTAACCGCGTACCCAGGGCCGGGGGTCACAATTTTGTTGCGCGAGACTTGAAAGTAAAAAGTCAGTGAGCGACGCAGTCAAAATTTTTTTGAGCGGCGGATTTATCGCGAAAAATATCGAGGGGGGTGGGCTGATTCAGCCCCCCCCCCCTTGACAGTCTTCGTAGGGTTAAACTTTGCCTAGCTTCCTGAAATTGCTTTCATTTATTTGCCCATATTTGATAATATGAATGTAAGTAAGTTTTCTTGAATAGGGACTTATAATTTTAAAATCTTTAAAATCAAAAATCTAAACCATGGTCAACTTTTTTTTATGTTGTTAAAAGAATATGGTCAAAGTGACCTTTGAACTTGATTACATGACTAGAAACTCATTCCAATTGATCAGTGACAATACCTGGAAAGTGTTTCATGAAAGGACTTGTTGGATGTTTTATCTGACAAGGCCTGTTTTAACCAACCATGGACATATTAGATGGACCGACACTCATCGATTAATTAATAAATTCACTAACATATATGACTGTCATTGTGCTTTGAATAACATTCTCGTCATATTTGTCGACTTTGATCCTACTGTGTTCTGCCGTCTATTAGGTCATGAGTTGAAAGAAGCAGTTCATGTTTTTAAATTGATACACTGCACAAAATGTATGCACAGAAAATGACATATCACTTGTATCCTGGATGTGCACAACTGCATAGCTAGGATTTAATTTTGGAGGGGGTGGTAAATGCACGCGAAGCATGCCAACACTTGCAGATCGCGCAAAGCGCACACCCTAGGGTGGAGGGTGTAGGGAGGGGGTAGTTTTCCCCATCCCGCGCAAAGTGCAGTTTTTGATATCTCAACAAATTCAAATAAAAAGAAGATGTCACTTGTGTCTCTAGTTATTGCCTCAAATTCAATTGACTTGCTGTGATTAAATAACTTGTTTTTTATAAATTTTAAAGAAATTATGAGCGCTAAAAAATGGGAAAGATTGAGAAATTCGAAGTAATACTGTACCTCTTCCCGCGCGAATCGTGGAAGTGAAAACTTTTTATGAAAATAGAAGTGGTATAAAATGCCTACCATGGTCATATCAGATTTGGTTGTAAAAACTTGAGCCACATTAAATTTAGTTAACTCGCAAAACAGAGTAAAAGACGGGTATATGCAGGGAGGAAATATTCCTTCTTGCAAATGGCGTTGAAGTTCTGAATTTTACAAATTTCTCTGAAACTTAAACCTGCTCTAATTTTGATATTTCTTAGATTATATAACTCGATAACGAAGAAAAAAGCTCAAAATGTGAACGGGATGATGCGAGCTAGAAGAGTGACTCTTCCTTTCCCATTTTGCTCATATCAAGCACTTCCTTTTGTATGATTAAGAAACTTCAGTGATATTCAAAATTTCCAGTCAATGACGCAAAACAAGACAGGAGATGGATGATATAGAATAAAGTTTCCTCGTACATAGTTTTGAATTTAGCACGGCACAAATTTAATGCCTCCCTCTTTGAGCAGATACTTCGCCAAATTTGCTTGCCGAAAATTGGAAGAAATAGCATTTTGGGAGTTGGGAGTGACGGGAATGTTTACCCGCTCCGAACAGAAGAGCCTAAATGTTGTGTCAATGAATTTAAAAATATATATATCAAAGAAATTATTATACTCTTTACACCCATACTATACTTCATAATTTCTGGCAAGAATATATGATTCTCATAGCTGGGGAGAAAAAAACGAAGTAGACAAAAAGTTGTGGGAAACAAAGGGGAAAGGCAATTTCAATATTTTCCCGCGTGGAGCGCGGAAGCAAAAATTGTATGAAGAGAGAGAAGAACGTCTCGTTTATTTTATTTTATTCTTTTGACAAAAAAAAACAGTAAAGCTATACTCTTCTTCCCTTTTTTCTCTTCGTTTTTCTTTTCCCCATCTTTTTTTCTCCATTTCTTTTGGGGGGCAACCAAAAAAGAAATCACTATGATTTTTTTTTAAATCATTGATTTAAATCACTCCCATTGAAACATGAACAAATTATGTAAATTTTGTTTGTGTGTAGCAGCTTTACGTTTTGTATTTTATCAACTTTATATCATCAGAACATAAATAAATCCTTCATATCTACTCAACACAATTGAAATCCAGTCAATAAAATCAGGTTAATCTTGAAAAACCAAAGATGTACATTTAAATCACTATGATATTTTTACAAAAATCATTGATTTAAATCACTTCCAATGGAACATGTACTGATGATTAGTGATTTTAATTCTTAGACTACTAAAATTGAGCTTCGACCTAGCTTCTTATATAAGTTTGCATACTATGAAGTACAAAAACGCACAATTTAATGGTGGAGGTAACTAATCATAATTATACAGTATTGCACCTCGCTATATGACAGGTTAGACTAGTCTAATGCCGAGGACATTGAAGCGGGAATTCAGCAACTAACTCGGAAACAACCTGGCGCAGATAATCTACTAGATTGAAGAGCGCCAACTTAACTCCAACACCAACCAAGCATGTACAAATGAATTACAATTTTTTGGTGTAACTTAAGTGGCAGTATTTTTTTTTACACACAAAAAAAAAGATTTTATAGTGAATTGATGCCAACACATGAATAAATCCTTCATATGTACTCATAACAATTGAAATAAAATCAACAAAAATCTTGCAAAACCAAAGATGTACATACATGTACATGTAGCATAAATGTGGTTAACACTTCGACCCCACTCCACATTTATAAGTGGATTTACAAAACTTTCCCTGTGAAATTTGATTTTGTTGATAGTAAAACAAAGTTACTTTACATCAACATAAGTTGACATAAGTTCTTTATGTCAACATCCAAAAGTGTTTAAGAGGACAGTTTTCAAGAAAATATAAAAGTAAAGGGTTGTTGGCAGTTGGCTTTTACTTTGATCATTCACATGAACTACTTTTGCCATGTCATATGGATGATGAATTTTTGTCAACAGATTTTGCATTGTTAATCCATTATCAAACATCTGATGCTTTACAAAGAATGAAATTTATACCAATGCAGTTAAAGACACAATTTGTTGTTAAAACATACATGTATCTCTTATAAAGTTCTTTTAAGTCACTGTTGGCCCATTTCATTCTCAGTTGCAGTGCTACAAATATGAACAGAAATTTTGCATCTGCATCAATAAATGGAGAGCTCTATAAATACAATTTGCTAAAACACATTAAATAAGTAGCAATCAGTATCAGTTACATGTACCATATAAGCTGTGTCAGATTGGAAAAAAAAATACTGCTTTTGTAATACACATGAAGCTTTGCTGCAGTTTTTATCCTTTGAGAGAAAAGTCATCAAACTCAGTATGTTTGTGCTTCTTCTTTATGTATCACACATACTTTTTTGTAAATAAACTGCTGTTCAATTGCAAAAAAATCACACTGTACACCCTAAATGATGTTTAAACAAAACAAACATATGATCTTCATCCTTGGCCTGAACATAAAAAGTGTTTATCTTTGGAGAATTTGAATCTCTGAGTAATGGAATTCTTCCAAATAAACCGATCCTCATTTCATGTTAAGAGCTTTGAATAGGAACACCAACTTTACAGCATTTGCTGTACCCATACAGTTCCTCAACTTGGAATGAACCAGTCAGTAGAAACTCTCTACATATGTACACCCGAGCATGCAGACACAGCAGAAAAGTCAGCATCTTCATGACTTTAATATTTTGACTAGATTTAATTATGAAATAGATTGTTAAGGATAATTTTAGTAGTGAAATGTATGATTTTAAAATTGATGTCAGTGTAAAGGGTTATATTTTTTGGTGTTTGCGCTTTCTTAAAAAAAAATTGTTTAAAAAGATTTTAAAAATCTGACTTAAATTTTTAAAAATCTGATTTAAATCAAATAAATCTGAGTTCTTAAATTTAAAAATAAAATTTAAAAAATCGCCAACCCTGTTGTACAGAAAATTTTGTGCAAATTCAATGCCATTGAGTTTTTCGAATGAACATTAAATAATACAGTAAGACATCAAGGTCAAAATGTCTCCCACCGTTTTAAATTTGGTGAAGACGATGTTGATTTGTGGCATTTAAACAGAAATTAAAAGATCAAATTCTAGCTAAATATTAGTCAGAAGAAAAGCAACTTTTTGTTATTTAAGGGGGGGGGGGAGGTGGGATTTAGCATATATTTCTCTTGGGTAAGTTACATTATAAGTTTATTTGCACTTTCTTTGTATGTTATTTTTATGTTCATGTATATATTCAGCAATAGTAATCTGCAACTGGGATAACCCCTTGCAAGCTCAAGTAGCTTTTTGGATTTTCCCATATTTCTCTTAAAAGTTGTAAAATTTCAAGGCCATATACCGGTACCTGTTCACTTTATTAATGATTAAATTATCATGCTTATATTGTTTGAATGTATATAAACCCCTCAAAAAATGTTTGGAAATCTGAGTTTGGCCATTAATTTCTCCAAACTCCCAATTTTACACAATACATATTTGCTATCATTCGAAAGGTCATTTAATTCTCTTTAAAATGATACCATGCTTGTTATGATCATGCCATCACGAAAAGAGCAGGATTCAAAAGTGTTGGATGATGTCTGAATTGAAAAGCTGCAAAACGAGCAGAAATAGTCATGAAGGGTCAATAAAGAACATCATTAACATGATTCTTTTGTCTGTGTCAATAGAGATGAAAATCCATTTAAATCAAGCCCCTGCTTCTTCATTTTTTGATGTTTTGTTGTGGTTTATGTAGTGATGGTTCTGTGAGATAACATGGTCTGAGAACAAATTTTCGGCATTACTCCTATGTGTTTAAGATCGCATGCTCGATCTGTAATGAAAATCAGAAGTCAGAAAAAATTGGAACCAGTGGGATTCGAACCGGTCATCTACTGCTTGCCGGGCAGCGACTCAACCACCAGGCAGCTCAACCAAAAAATTAATTTTTTTCTTTCCAGGGCTCTTTTTGGAGAAACTTAAAAATTTTCCAGGGCTACTTTTTCATTTTCCAGGGCTCTTTTTCCACTTTCCAGGGCTACAATTTCTGGAGCTATTTCGCGGCTTTTTTGCGTTTGTGTGTGTGTATGTGTGTGTGTGTATATATATACACGGTAGCTAGCATATACCAGGGAAGTATAACACTTCCCTGGTTTGACCTTCGCATTGTTTCTTCGAAGTGATGGTTTATGATTTTAGTGTTGTGATGATAGATTGATTTTGATGCTTGAACGATATCTGAGTTGATTCATGGACCTAATACAGACCTATTCAGATTAAATCATGGAGGTAGAACCTCCATGAATTAATCGAAGTTTGAATGTTTGATACTTGGTTGACGTGAGCTTTGCGTGTTTACTATTTAGTGTTATAGCCCATTTGCCAAATTAATCTAGAAAGATCTGTATTCGTGTCTAAAGACAATGTAAAAGAAAAAGAAAAAGAAAGTTCTGAATTTGTACAATTCTGAGGTAATTTATTTTATCATACAATATAGGTACCTGCAAATGTTATGAAGTTGAACAAATATCCTTCGTACATATTTGACTGAAAGTTATTTAAATGACACTTTTTAAAAAAGACTTAAAATTATTCATACAAAATAATGATATAAGTCATAATCATAAAGGTCATTGAATTGTTAAGCGTTCGTATCAGTTACACAGATTCATGACAAAAAGGCCTACCAGAACCAAAACTGGCAATTTCCATCATCCATCATGAATGCCTAGCCTTGCACGGCCTCTAATTGAAATGAACTTATCCACGTCTTTGCAAATATACCTGACCTAATTTCTCCACACAGTGAGAGAGGCCATGTGGCAGCCAAACCAAAACAGAATGAAAAGGGCGGCAATCTCGTACCCCCCCCCCCCACCACCACCACCACAAGAATATCAGATTTCCAAACATGTGCTTCTCAAGATTGTGCAATACATGACGGAGACAAAGAAAGTTATGTAAACAAATTGCCGAGGGTTGCTGTCCCTGAATTAAGGGGCTAGTCTACGTTTTCAGTCACTTAAGAAAATGGCGAACTGGCCAAAGGTGAAATACATCATTGAAAAAAATGAATGTTTGGATTAAAATAACGAAGATTAAATGAAATATGACTGAAAAATATCCATAGTTGAATCTCTACTTTAATTACTGACAGAACAATAACATCATTTTTTTATTAACTTCTTGCCAATATTCCAATAAGGCAAGACTCCCATTTAAGACTAGCAAGCAAACGTTATCAATGGGATTTTGGAATGAAAGAAAAAAAAATCAAAGCGTGATTTTTTTTTAAGGGATAGACGAGACTCTTGTTTTGAACAGAGATATAAAAATATTTAAAAACAAACAAGAGGTGATAAACACTTGACTAAAAGGAGAAATTAACAAGAATAATAGGGAAATAAAGTTTGGAAGAAAAGAAGGAATGAGGAGAGACAAGCTTTGGGGGGAAGGATCAAGATGGGTGGCTGCAGCTCGACATGGGGCTAGAGAGTGTACATAAATGGGAGGGGGGAGCAATCGCCCAAAATCTTACACCTTCACCAAACTTCTCACACAATCCACACACAAATCCCAGTTCATGATACAATCACAAGTGTCGCTCAACACATGCGCACGTGGTCTCTACTGGCATTTTACAGTCACACACACAGAAATACACACTACACACAATGCACACGATGCATCCCCATACCACATGCAGTCACACTGAGCCTAAAGCACACAAGCAGAGAAACGTTCTGCTCGAAGAATATGACTCCTCGGCTCCAAATTCTACATTTATTTTATCTCAGTGCTTGGAGTCGGCGCTGGGGCCGATTTTCGTCCATGAATGAGAGAGCATGGCAAAGACTCGAGTCCCTTTATCTCAGCTCAGAACCGCCGCCGCTTGGTACTCGAGTCTCCAGAGATCAGGGTCGACTCCCCGACTCTGGCATTGAGAATCGGGTAGACTCGATTACCCGGCGCTGGCTCCCAAGCCTAGTTGACGGGGGCGATTATGAGTTTTGCAGTCGCCCTCGTGTGAATGTTTTTAGCCCTTTTCCGGGGCTCTTTTTGGACTTTCCGGGGCGAATTCGCCCGCCGCCCCCGTGTAATTTTTTGGTTGAGTCCAGGCTATTCTGGTTCATGGCTTTATAGTCAAGATGAACTGGAATACAAATACCCTCGATCCTCTTCTTTCTGACTCATTGATATGCAAATGCAGTCCGCCGTGGACAATAGATAGTAATTAAAGAGGCTTGAATAGGAGGTAATAATAGTAGCGAGCAGTAGATGACAGGTTTGAATCCCACTGGTTCCAATTTTTTTCTGACTTATGATTTTCATTACAGATCGAGCATGCGATCTTAAACACATAGGAGTAATGCCGAAAATTTGTTCACAAATTATTATTACCTCCTATTAAAGCCTCTTTATTTACTAACATGGTTTGAGTCGTGGTTTGAAATACCCATGCTTTGTTTGTTTGTTTTGTGTTCGCTTGTGCATAGATGTGTTTGATTCCATGTTAATGTTGATGTTAAGGTGCATGAAAAAAAAAAAAAGCTGAGAAAATCACTCATCACCACAGAAAAAAAGAACTGTGACTTTCAATATTGTGTCATTTTGCAACTTTTGAATTTTGACCTTGCCCCACATTTCAAGGCAATGCACCTCCATGTGAACCAAAATCATATCATGTAGGGTATCATTTTACAGGGAATTAAATGATCTACTCATAGGTATCAATCTTACATTAATATTTACTAAAACTGAGGAGGGATTATCGATCAAAGTCAGATTTCCAAAAAAAAATTTGAGGAGTTTATTTTTGCAATGTTTTAATTGTGAGAAATAAAATCTATCAATCACTCTAGTGAAAAGAAATCATACATGTTAAATTATTCATCACCATTAACTGGGCTGAATGGAAATATGGTAGCATTACACTGAACACATAATTGTGACTGAGTAGAAGAGAAGTCGCTATTACACATAGATTCATTCACAAAAATACACCAAGAACAACGTAATAATCTTATAACAATAATATACATTTACTTAAAAAATTAAGGCTTTTATTTGCAAGCTATGTTTGCAATATTTTTTTTGGTTTACACGGGTATGATTTAGATTTAAAAGAGATGAGCAAAGAACTTACAATCGTCTTTCTTCTTCTTTGTCTTAGGAGCCATCTTTCTTTGTATCTTAGCATTTGCAAGCTGTGTTTCTCGACGTCTACGAAGCTGGAACATGAGGAAGTTAAAGATTAGCCAAGCCTGGAAAAGGCACACTGCTGTCAAGATGGTCAGTCTAATAATTGAAACACAAAATAAATGTTTTATTTACATTTAGAAAACAAAACTGTGGCACAATTTTTCAGCTATAAATTTCTGCAGTTTTCTAGCTCCTTCATTGAAATGCTAGTCTGTAATCAACTTAGTTGAGAAGAGTAGTATGAAGTATATCTATGGGGTCAAAACCACTGGAAATTATGCAATTATGGAACCTGTTGTATGGGTAAAATTAGGAATATCAATACCATAAAATAATATGAATGCTACATATAGAACTTTGTCAGTACTATGATAGGCTATGCAGGGGGGATGAAAATATAAATACCAATACATGGCACTAATATTTCTTTGACTGGAAAATGAATTTACAAAGAACTAGACAATAAAAAACTACATAGTTACATGTATGTCCCTACTCTTTTGTAAAATTCGGGTATAAAGTACACAAGTAATATCATTGAATCTCTACAAATATTGCAGGCAGGCAGGCTTTAAACTTAGACCTATCAATAAATGCCCAGAATCAACAAGTTCTCACCACTGTAACTGTCATCACCATCATTAGATCATCATAATCATTATCACTGCAACAAACACCATGATCATCATCCTTCATATAAACATCATTGTTACTTTGTCATCCTAAGGATCATCACAATATTCACTTCATCTTCACCATCATGATAAAAAGATCAAGACAAGATGCCAGGAGCAAATGTATTACACGACTTGTAAGAGATTGGAACATTCTACCTCGAGAAATTGCAGAGGAAGATACATTGGAAAGTTTTTAAAATCAGCTTGACAAATTTTGGTGGAATGAGATATTTAAATGCTGCTAATTCCAGATGCATGCAAAAATCAGCCGTTACGACCAGATACCTACAGGTGAAATCCTATTCACCCGTATCCTGATGTGTTGTAATTGCAATCATCATTGTACTTCTTCTACTACTACTACCACTACTACTACTACTACTACTACTACTACTACTACTACTACTACTACTACTACTACTACTACTACCACTACTACCACTACCACCACTACCACCACTACTACTACTAATAATAAAAATAATAATCGTCATCATTATCATCATCACCATCCTCATCTTAATAATAATAATAATCATCTTACAAATCATTATAATCAATGAACATGTACCAGGGACTAACCTTGATAAAGGGGAATTGAAGTTTCCTTTGGAGATATCAAGGCCCTGATTTTCTACTTTGCCTAATCCAAACCACACTGTCAGTGTGGTGAGTGAGATAGTCATCAGTCGAACCAGAAGAAATAGTATGGACCATAATGTAAAGCTGTCAAAATGGGTAAGAATATCAGAGTAATCAATCAAATTTAGGTAAAAACTAATGGAAATTCATCTACTCCACAAAACTGCAGGATGAACTAAAATTATGTAGGTGGGCGATTCCACGGTCAGTCGCATTACACTTTTAAGTGTCTTTTTTAGTACTTGGTGCTGTCAGTTTTACAGGGATGAGACTTTCTGTCAAGTTTATACTGTCAATTTATCTTAACAACAGAGGGTTTAAAACATTAAAAATATTAAAACAATAGGTTGTATGCTGTACATTGTGCACATAATCCCACATCGTTTACATTGAAATCCATAAACTTTTAAAATTTATGACAAAATTGAAAAAAAAATAACCTTTTTTTTAATAAAGATTTCAATGTCAATTCCCCTAACATGTTCTAAGTCCATTGACCCTAAGTGACCTTGACCATGTAACTTGAAACTCAGGCAGGAAGTTCAGTAATACTTGATTACCTTATGTCCAATTTTCATAGGTCCATATATTTTCTAATTTATGATGACATTTCAAAAACTTAACATTGGTAAAGATTTCATGTTGACAACCAATGTGCGTATGCTGAATTTACTGAATTAAAAAAAAGTTATCAAATATGTAGATGAAATTTGATGGGGAAGAATTGATGAGATCGATAAGTACTCACCAAGGTGCTGATAGATCTGTTTTTTCACTGAAGTACAAAAGTCTGGCAACATGAAAGGTCAGCTCTGCTATGTAATGTATGACTATACAAATCATCCCAAGCCTTGTCAGACTGTTAAAATAAAATAAAACAGAGAACATAAAAGATAAGCTTATTTAAGATAAAAATCACCTCTTTATCAATGATTAATAAACAAAGGTACTTAACATAAACCCATGATATCAGTTCTTACAGCTAACATGATACATGAAAACATTCTGTGTGATTATAACAAATACATGCCAGAGCATTTATAAGTATTTCAAACAAATAACAAAAACATAAAGGAAGTTCAAATTTTGGATAGAAAATCATGGGAAGCTAGACTTAATGCATAATATGGTATTGAATTAGTTTTAATGTTTAATTAATTAATCATAAGAAATGGCACCAATTGAGCAAGTGGAACGCCTTGCTTGCATCACTCAATTCAATGTAGCAGCAGTGCTGACTTTGAATTGTACAATGGATAATTTTTCAATAAGGGGGGGGGGGGGACATTCAGTTGATATTTAAATCCTAAGTTCATAGACCTCAAATGGCATTGAACTTTTGCCTAGTAACTTAAATTTACATTTGTCCATTAACCATTATCGAAAGAGGTTTTTTTTTAAATGAATTTGGAAATAAATACTAAACACTGAATTGAATTATACACAAAATCATCTAGAAAAATCAAAACCTTAGTTAAGCTTTAATGGTTAAAATGACCCTTGACATTGAACATGCTGTGACCTGCATCTCACACCAGATGGTCAGTGATACTCGGATACTTTATAGCTCTTATGTCCCAGTTTCATGACGTAGGCCCTTATACTTACAATGTTACAAAGACCTTTCAAAAACTTAACCTTGGGTAAGATTTTAACCCCAACATGGTCAAAGTTCTTTGACTCTGAATTATCATTTTACATGACAACACAGAAACTGACTGGAAATAGGACTTTAACCATTAACGCTTCCAAACTGCCTAAACAAATATCCTAACATGGCTAAAGTTTTTTTGTTAACCCAAATTGACCTTTGACCTTTTTCATATGACTTGAAACTTGGGCAGCATGTAAAGTGATATACCATTACCTTAACCCTTATTAAACTGGGGGGGGGGTCAATTTTGTCACTACGCCGTCGCACGAATTTTTTTGACTGCCCCGCTCACTGACTTTTTACTTTCAAGTCTTGCGCATCTTTTGAGACCAAATTTGCGACGCCCGGGTATGCGGTTCCAAAATTACGCAACGTTTTGTAAGTGCATGTCAGACCAGAAATTGCTCAAAAACATGATTCCGTGTAAAATCATAAATGTATGATTATTTTTAGTTTTGTTGGTTTAAATGGATTTATTTTATGCTATTTATGATCGCAAAAGGATCCTCGACAAAGTTCATCGGGAAAAACAATAAAATACATAAGAAATTAATTATATTTTTGCTATTTTCTTGTAGATATTTGTTAGAAATGTAATAATTGATACTCCCACCAGAAATTAGCATTCTACTAGCTATATAAATTGATTTAAAGGCAAATACATACACCAAAAAAACAAATCTATGGCAAATTTCATATGCTTATTTGCATAATTAATACAAAATATTTATTAAAAAAATTTTACTATACACTCTTGTAGTTTAAATCCGGCTCTACGCGCTTGCAAATTTTTGCGGCGATTGCGCAATTAGCGGCCAAGATCTGGGGGGGGGGGGGGTCAAATTGACCCCCCCAGTATATACTGGTCCAAAATAGCCCAGTTAAGATAGGGTTAATGTCAAAGTTTCATGAACTAGGTCCATATACTTTCTAAGTTATGATGACATTTCAAAAAGTTAACCTTCGGTTAAGATTTTGTCCAAGTTGGGGGAATCAACATCACAAAGTTAACCGAAGGTTAACTTTTTGATGTCGATTCCCAAAGTTATGCGGAAACCAACTCGCATATTAAATGAGCTGTGACCTTTGACCTGCGGACTCAAAATTCGAACTTAGCCTGTATTTTGGTGTCATCTACCTACACACCCATTTTTTTCTTTTATTTATATCCGTTGAATATTTAATAAGTTAAAAACATTGATACTTACTTTAAAAGATAAGCAGAAACAACAAAAACTAGATAGAAGGCAGAGTACTGAATCCTGGGTCCAATTTCTTCCTACAATTACACATAAATATATTAAAAAAAACACAGAATGGGTCACATTAATTAATCAAAACTGAGTAAATGTATTCAAACAAGGCATAAGCAATATTGTGTCTCACCCACTTGTGAAAATAATTGGTAAAGAATGTAGTTAAGAAATAAAATTTGAGAAGGGCTATTTCATTAAATGCTACTCCCTTTCACCTCTCCCTGTACCCAGGCCTGAGAGTGGCCCTTTTCAAAAATATCTTTTTTTTGTGAACGTAGGGAGCGAAGTGAACAGAGTCTCGCACTTAACGGCCAAGGGTCCAGGGGCAACGCCCCGGAGGGGGTCGAGGGGCGAAGCCCCCCAAAGGTCATGGATTTGGGGGTTTTCAGAGAATCTAGAAGGCATCTCCTCAACACCATGAAGTACCTGGAATTTGCTGTATAAAAGGGAAAGAATTGTGTTTCTGAGGCACAAAGTGCTTAAATTCACCAGGAAATATACTTTCATTGGTAGTGCATGCAACAATACCACTCAATTATACATGTAAGAGGTTTATGAGATTTTGAGTTCAATATTTCTGAATCAAATGCAGAATACGTACATTAAATAATTCTATAGTAAAACTTGTGAGCATCATACATGTGCTGCTTGATCATGCTCCAGCCACCATTCACGTACTTGACTTCCTTATTACACCACGTAGTATGCTTTACCGGGTTCCTCAATTTTCCGTATGCGCTCACTTGCCACCCTTCCATCTACTGATTTTTCAACCCACTTCCAAGTCCATTTCTCACGAACTGAAGCGTTGATCCCTTTCACCCTCGCCTCTTCATCTCGATCAAGAAATTTCTGTTGAAAAGCCATAATTTTTCACAAACTTTTCTTGTTTTTTCGCTCGCACGAAAGAACTCCCGTATTGACAAATCACCGTAATCACGCCTAGCGCTAACCGGGCCAGAGTTCCCTTTCGCGGGCCGGAGTTCCCTGGGTTATCCTAGCGCCTGCATGCGCATGCATGAATTGAATGCAGCCATCGCGCGCGCACCGAGTGCACGCTGTTTTCTCCACTGCAACGCGTGAATGGTCTGGTGGGTAATACAAAATGGCAGCGCCCATGATCAATACCGACCGTGTGCGATAAACTTCAAATAGCCGTCGAAGAATCAAGTTTTCAAATGCATGACGGCAATTTTCATGAAAAGTAACGACAGCAAGTTGCCAGAACTTATAACTTTGTGTGAATTTGGGCGCAATGTGCCCTTCATTTTCTAGCAATTTTTGCGAATAAGGCATTGAAAATAGACACCCTAACCCCCCTTAATTTTATACCGGATTTACATCGATCTCAAAGACCACCTATGTTGGTGAAAAAATATCGGGAACCCGATAAATATCGGGAGAATCTCAGGCCTGCCTGTACCACCCCTGGGGTGGTATTCTGAAAATTGTCTTATCTCTGTAAGGACGTCCCCTATTTTATCTCTGACACGCCTAATATTTTATCATCAACCAATCATTAAACCGTTTGTGTTTCGGTCAACCAATAGAAGCGTCCCTTCTAAAAAAATAATTAAGCGCATTGTTCATTGATGACATTCGGCGTAATTTCCTTTGCGCCACCGACGCTTATGCTCGTACGCTACTGCGCTAGAATACACATGGCCTTTCTCAGAGTCATATTTTCTCTGAAGAGATTAATCATCTCGATGCTAAATTTCAATTACTGAAAAGTCTACCAATCCGTCATTATAACGTCTTTGGAATATCTCCTTTTGTAAAACATGATGTTCTTGCGGGATGCAGCAATAAATTATTATTGTTGACCGAGAAATATCGCATTCAACATTAAGTTACAATAGCCCCCTACCTCTTGTATTTTGCAAGGAAGTTAAGAGAATGCAAAGATAAGAGAATTTTCAGAATACCTTTTATCTCGATATGTTATCTTGCCCACAGAGATATATGCGCCGTTTTTAACTTTACGCATCATTGTAACTCTGACTTCATAAGCGCTTAGTGAAAGTTACAAGAAAATCGACAAGAAAAGATACAAGAGTTTTCAGAATACGGATTTTATTGTAACTCTAAAGATACAAGAATATTTCTCTTAAGACAAATTTCAGAATACGGCCCCTGGGCATTTTCACCACAGATGGACACAGAGGCCAAAAATCAAATTGATATTCAAGTAAAATGCTTTATGTTTTTTAATAATACAAGACCTGAAGTTTCTGGGACAATTTTTTTTTTTACTCTGGCAGCCATTTTTTAATTCAAAATGGCCGCCAAAGTATGAATACAAATTAGTGTTGAAAATGGTATATTGATACATACTTTGTTTTGACAGATTTTTAAAGTACAGGTTTGATCATGATGTTTGGGTCATTCCATCTGGATTCACCCAGTGGTTGCACCCGACCCTCTCAGTTTTTGTTGTAAATTGGTACACATAAAATTCCCCATGGCCCAAGCACAAAACAAAAAGAATTAGTCAAATCGGTCTGTCGGTTCTCCCACTACGGCCCGCCCTTTTCTCCTTGTTTTGACAAAAATGGGCGTGACCTTCAACTTTCAATGGCCATTGCGTCATAATGTTGACAAATTTTCACGAAACTGGTACCATTCAAAAGGAAATTCAGAGAGGAATCCGAAACATGCATCAAATAATGTATTGCAGCGATTTGACCTTTGACCTAAACTTTGACCTTGAATTTGACCCCCGGACAAATAATTTTTTAACTTGATTTTCGTGTATGTTAATTATAAGTATAATATTGACAAAATATGTTAAACCAATGATGATATTTTTTTTCTTCACCTTTTAAAACTCTTCCAAAGATACCAAGTACATGTATCTGATCTGAAATTTCACTCTAGTCCCACATACTGATATTCATGTTAGTAGAGTGTTTACCAGTCCCATGATATATGATTTCTTCTAATCTTAAGTTACAGTATGCAAACAGATGAAAAGAAATTAAGCTCATCAGTTAACAAATGAAACATTAAACATTTATGCTCATGAATAGGTATCTGTTTAGGCATTTTGATGTTGGGCAATATATAATTAATCATTATTAGAAAACTGCTGGGAACTGCAATATCCTGCTTTCTAGTCAGCTGTACTCCCCCAAAGTGAAAACACCCTTGAGATCCTTGAAGCATCAGCATTGGATACATTCTTTATAATGATGATGCTAGAGATGGTGATCAATAGGACAGATAATATTGTATCTAGCTATACCCAGCAGGTATCCCTTTTGCTGCCTCCCCATTGAAAAAAGACAGTATCTTCATATTGCACAAGTTAAGATATTAAGTATTTTTTGTTTTTCCAAAGATGCTCAAAACTATTTTATTTCTTTTTTATAGTATTATTTTATCATCAAATTGTTGAGCCTTAAATAATTTAAGGCTCCCAAAACAAATATTTTGTTTCTTTCTTTTTTTATATTGAAGAAATGTACCGTAGATAGGCCTACTCTGGGAAAGTCAAAGCGAATGCTCGTGGAAAAACGCTGTACATGTATCTACACATGGACCAGAATTCCATTCAGTTTTATTATCACTTGCTTCATTACCATGAAATAATGTGTCATTGTGTACATGTATTTCAAGGGGAAAATAATACCTTAGATACACAGAGGGCGCCCTGATAAAAATAAGTTTACTTAACATGTTCTTCATCTGTGGGTACTGCATTTAACTTAGTATTTGCTTAAATTCTACATTTACACCAATATCTCAAAACATAACAACAAAATTTATATGGGGGGTTTTGGCCTGAAATTAGCATTCTACAATTTGATGATAAAGGAATACTTGAGAAATAAAATAGTATGGAGCGACTTATAAAAAAAGTTAATGCTTAATATATCTTGTGCAAAATGTAGAAACTGTGTTTTGCCGATTACCTAAAAGTTGCTTTCAGAAAGCAATTAGGAAAACTGGATGTGTCATGTGTCCACTTTGAGGAGTACAGCTTACTAGAAAGCAGGATATTGCAGTTCCCAGCAGTTTTCTAATAATGAGTTATTAAATATTGCCCAACATCAAAATGCCTAAACAGATACCTATTCATGAGCATAAATGTTTAATGTTTCATTTATTAACTGATGAGCTCAATTTCTTTTTATCTGTTTACATACTGTAACTTAAGATTGGAAGAAATCATACATCATGGAACTGGTAAACACTTTACTAAAATGAATATCAGTATGTGGGACTAGAGTGAAATTTCAGATCAGATACTTGGTATCTTTGGAAGAGTTTTAAAAGGTGAAGAAAAAAATATCATCATTGGTTTTAACATATTTTGTCAATATTATACTTATAATTAACATACACGAAAATCAAGTTAAAAAATTATTTGTCCGGGGGTCAAATTCAAGGTCAAAGTTTAGGTCAAAGGTCATGACCTTTTAAATCGCTGCAATACATTATTTGATGCTTGTTTCGGATTCCTCTCTGAATTTCCTTTTGAATGGTACCAGTTTCGTGAAAATTGGTCAACATGTTACGACGCAATGGCCATTGAAAGTTGAAGGTCACACCCATTTTTGTCAAAACCAGGAGAAAAGGGCGGGCCGTAGCGGGAGAACCGACGGACCGATTTGACTAATTTTTTTTGTTTTGTGCTTGGGCAATGGGGAATTTTTTGTGTACCAAATTACAACGAATTCTGAGAGGGTCGGGTGCAAAATTGCACATTCATTGGGTGAATTGGCATGGAATGACTCCCCTGTGATTTAGCTTGCTATTAAAACACTTTATAAAATCCTATAGAAAGAAACACCAGTAATTCATTTATCTGATAAAAAATATTGATGAAGTATGTGATATGGTATGTAACGTCAGTTACCAAAAACGTGAACTTTTTTTTCTCATTTCCCAGAAAAGACGATGTATTATTTGAAAATTGGTAGATTTCCTCCTTAGGTAGCATCCCTCCCTTCGACACCAATATTAAAGATAATCAATTAACAATCAAGCCAGAGGGTACCATTAAATATGTGTAACATCAGTTACCAAGTGAAATATGTAATGTCAGTTACTGAGATGCAATGTCAGTTACCATGATAAAACGTTGGTTACCAATAGTGAAATGTAAATGTGGTCAATTTTATGGTGAAGAAATATTGTATACTTTTTATTTAAGTCTTTCACTTCGTTAAATAACACCAGAAGGAGCATGCTATTGACTTTTAAAAGGTATACATGAAGGAAGTTGCATTCCCATTGTGCAAAAAAAATTACATGAAATTGTTTTGCAGATGTACATGTACTTACCAACTACCTAATTGTTTGTATCAGACAAATTTTTTAACATTATTTTTCGTTTTTCAGGGGGGGGGGGGAGGGGTTACTTTTCCCAACCTATTGCCTAAATCTGCAACATTTGATTGCGATGAATTGAGTTTCTAGGGCCCCTTTTTTAGTTTTTAGGATTCTTTTGAACATTGCCGGGTTAAAAGTAAATTCCTGGTTTTTGTTAGTAGTGTAGATGTGTGATACAATTTTTGTTTTTGGTTTACAAGTGTAGATGATACATGTAAGTGATAAGCATGGATCTACTAAAACTGTCTTTTTTCTAATTTACAAATAGTTCAGTTTCAGTTTAGAAGCTGGAGTTTATTTTCTGTTGACAGCCTACAAAAGAAATTAGCAAAGAAAATGATTAAACAAATAATGAAGAAAATTGAGATCCCACAGATATGAACAAGCATTGCTTGCACTGACCAGAACAGAAATCAATAAAACTGCATGGCTGCTTGAGATTCGGGGGAGGGGTAGCCTAGGGGAGACCCTTATTAATTTTGCCTTTTTTGAGGGGAGGGGGAGGTTGGAGAAGGAAAAGGTTTAAAAAGTCAATATAAAACTGATGAATATATGTGAATGGGTGTATAGTCAGAATAATCCATGTGTACAGTCAATGCAATATTTAATTACTATAGCAATACATGTAGCTGCTATGACCCCCTCCCCCCCCCCCCCCCCCCCGAGTAAGTAAAACATACATTTCTTAACTTTTGATAATTTAAAATGTAAAGTATTATGAAACTTTTATGATTTTAAAAAGCCTTACATAAAAGTACCAAGAAATTATGCCTTTGCAAAATCATATAGCACTGGTAAATGTTAGTGTGTAATGTCAGTTACTGACAATAATAAAATGTACAAATCAAATCAAAGAAATTAAAAAAATGATAAAGTTTTTTCATTGAAATGTTCCTCGAAACTCAGGTATACTACCACATCAAGCTCACTTTCATGTGAAGCCCTGCACAGAAGATACAATGCAATTATTCCGCACATTTGACTTCCATGTGTTATCTCTATGGCAAATTAAGTGTAGCATCAGTTACCGTAATGTCAGTTACCAGCATGGTCGTGGAAAAATTATCATAGCCCCCAAAAGACAATAACAAATTATTTAATATTTTGACACATCTTAACCTAGTAATGAAGGTATATCTACATATTCAAATTATTACTCCATCTACTCAGGGACATGAGATATTTCAATTTAACTGAACACCCTGAAATTGCATGTCCTTTTTGCGTAACGTCAGTTACCGACACATTTTTCCTTGCTGATGCGTAACAAATGTGGTTACATTGAAAAACTTAGTATCAGAGTATACAGCTAGGTTCACTTTATTAACTATATAAAAAGCAAACTCACATCATTTGTTGTTTTAGAGATACACATAATGAAAGGTGTTTAAAATTGTGCCGTGTAATGTCAGTTACCGTGAAACTGCCCCCCTGTGTAAAAGTAAATGTGTGTGTGGGTGCATTATACTTTAGGGCTCCAGAAGATGTAGTGCCATAACAAGCTTATTATTTAGAGAAAGAAAGAAGAGAACAGAGTTTTTGAGTTTTGGTTAAAGTGAGACATAATTGCAGTTTTGTCATAAGAGTATTGCATATAGAGTGTAATGTTTGACCTTAAATGACCTTTGACCCATATATGACCTAAAACTGCACCATGACATGCAGGTCCCCTAAGTGCATCTACAACCCAAGTTCGGTTAAAAAGTGAGACACGGTTGCTTGCAAAATATGTGTAAAAGGAGTTGCACATAAACTTTAATGTTTGACCCGAGATGACCTTTGAACTTACCATGTGATCTACATCTACACCATAACATGCAGGTCTCCTAAAGTGCATCTACAACTCAAGTTTGGTTTAAACATGACATACGTTTACAGCATTATGTGCCATAAGAGAATCTAGCACGTAAACTTGAACGTTTTACCTGAAATGACCAATGACCTCCGACTGCACAATAACATGCAGGTTCCCTAAGTGTATCTACAACCCAAGTTTGTTTGAGAAGGGACTTACGGTCTGTCACATTGTTTGTGATAGATGATGGGAAAAAAATTTGTATGTAACTTTTTTTACATAATGCCTAATTAACAAATCTCACCTTTTTAACTTTCTGGAAATACAATTCAGGAAAAGCATGGATCCAGTAGGCTATCTGTAAAAAAAAATATATGTTTGTCATTTCAATTCCAAATGGCCAGTATTTAAATAAGAATAGGAAGATCTTATGCTGCCATGTTTATTTTTCAGCTTTATAATATCCATTTGAAAAATACAAACCTTAACATCTCTTGTATTGCAAAGTTACCACATTGTCAATTAAAACGATAAGGAAATCATAATTTTTTCATTTCTCCAATGGGATACCGCTTTGCTCAAACATCATCAACCAGTATTGTTAATATACCATACATGTACATGCATGTTCTGGATGTGTACACTGCTGGACCAATTGGTATGAATGCAGCGGGTGAGAGAGGGCACGGTGATATTTAGTCGTATCGTAGGTAGCTCTTTTCGAATTTTGACTTGAACACCTCTAGTGATGTGCTGTTCACTGTGTCAGGTGGGAGATGGTTCCAAGCCAGAGGGGTACTCACAAAAAAAGATTGTTTTAATTGTTCAGTGTTTGTTGATTGAATAGTGTAACCTTTATTGTGGTTCACTACTTGTCTTTCTAAGATATTCTGTGCTTGAAAGTCATTAAATTGTTTTGTTTTGACTTTCCGTTTTGGCCTTGTTTTAGTCAAGAAATTCTCAATAGGAAGGGCTGGGACCAACCCCTCGACCACCTTGAAGAAGGAAGATAACTTCAGGACTTGTCGTCTTGAGGATAGTGTTGGCAGATTTAGCTTTTCTCTCATGCTGGTGATGCTGCCTGGGTTGCGAGATGTGTAGTCACCTGTGATGAACCTCACAGCTCTGTGCTGAACCCTTTCAAGGCTTTGGATATCTTTCTGCAGGTATGGATCCCACACACAGGCTCCGTACTCGAGAATGGACCGTACAAGGGAGATGTAGGCTGTACGTTTACACTGCTCAGGGCAAAACTGGAGATTTCGGCGAAGAAGTCCCAGGATGGAATTTGCTTTTTTCGTTGTCATGCTGATGTGAGGGGTCCATTTAAGGTCATCAGACAGCATGACTCCGAGGTACTTCTCTTGGGAAATGTGTTTGAGAATATGACCATTGATGTTATAGAAGTAGGATGACTTCTGATCAGTACTCAGTACTTGGCATTTCGTGGCATTGAATCTCATTCCCCATGTAATCGCCCATTGCTGCAGCTTGGACAGATCGTTTTGAAGACTGACATGATCCCGCTGCGACTTGATCGTTCTATACAAGAGACAGTCATCAGCGAAAAGGCGGACAGTAGACTTGACATTGTCTGGTAAGTCGTTGATATGACAAAGGAAGAGAAGGGGGCTGAGCACTGTCCCTTGCGGCACTCCTGACATTACCTTCGTTGGAGATGAGTGTTCCCCATTCACAACAACTTTCATCTGTCTCTTTGTTAGGAAAGATGAGAGCCACTGAAGCAAAGGACCTTCGATGCCGTATCTTTCCAGCTTGTGTAGTAGAAGTGAATGAGGGACGGTGTCGAAAGCCTTCTCAAAGTCCAAAATAATGATGTCCATTTGGGTCTTCTTATCATTGGCTGTGAGAAAGTCGTGTACGGCAGTCAAGAGCTGTGTCTCAGTAGAATGGCCTGCTCTGAAACCATGATTGAGTGGTGACAAGATCTTATTGCGTTCCAGATGCATTATAATATGGCGACAGATGATATGCTCCAGTTGCTTACAAATAACCGAAGTTAGGGAGACTGGGCGATAATTGCTGGTTTGGTGGACATCACCCTTCTTGAACACTGGTGACACGTGTGCATCTCTCCAGTCGAGGGGTAGAGCACCAGAGTCCACTGACAGCTTAAACATCGCTATAATGCCAGGAGCAAGTTCGGGTGCACATTCCTTTAAAATGATGTTAGGAATAAGGTCTGGACCAGCTGCTTTTGAGATGTTGATCTTGGCAAGTAGCTTTTCCACACCAGAGACAGAAATGTGCAGATCGTCAATCTTGCGTGCAGACTTGGTAGTTCTTGTTTCAACTGGTGGGATGAAGGTGTCCAAGTTGAAGACCGATTTGAACTGTTGTTACAGCATCTGTGCCTTCAGTCTACTATCATGGATCAGATTACCATCCTTCTTTAGTGCTGGGGTACCAGTTCTATCCCTCCTCTTCGAGGACACGTATCTCTAGAAGGGCTTAGGATTGTTTTCCTCCAAACCATGCATGACTGAAGATAGGATGAAATTCTCTTCAGCTACTTTGAAAGCCTGTTTGCAGTCCTTCTGGAAGTCTGTATACTTCTTCCATGCACTCTTCTTGGCTGTACCGTGGGTGGTTTTCTTGGTTTTCTTGTAAAGTCTCATTTTCCTCTTCACCATTCGCTTGAGGCTGTGTGAAAACCAAGGGAGAGATTTCCTACCTCGCACTGTCTTGGAGGGAACATGTTCATCTAGGATCTGAAACAGTGATGTCTTGAAGTGAGTCCAAACTTCTTCGATTCCTACTTCACAGTCAGTTTTAGTGACGAGTTCAGTAGATAACACTGCAGCTCGCTGGTGAATTTCAGTCCAGTTAGCTTTCTGAAACATGTAACACTTCTTGTTGTTGTGTTTCACAATGTGGGGTAGGATCTCAAAGTCCGTTACTACCATGGCATGGTCGCTAATCCCCGGCGTGCTCTTCACCAATGATGGGTTGTTAGTGAAGACGAGGTCTAGCAGATTGTCTTGCCTTGTAGGTTGCTCATGTATTTGATGGAGGCCAAAGTCCAAAGTGATGTCAATAAGAGCTTGTTGTACTTCTCTCTCAGCGGCGCCTGGTCGAGTGCTGAGGTGCTCCCAATCTATGTCTGGACAATTAAAGTCCCCGGTCAAAATAACATGATGGTCTCTGAGATTTTCCATGGTGCGCTCCAACGAGTTGCGGAGTTGGTTTAGGTGTTTCATGTCACGGTGAGGCATATAGAAGGAGCCACAATAGAGTTCCCTTTCACCTTTCAGTTTGATCTTATTCCAAACTACTTCACAGTCCGTTGAGAGCTCTGGTTTATTCTCTGTCGTGATGTTTCTTGAGACTCCAATAAAGAAGCCACCCCCGGTGGATTCTCTATCATTCCTGGAGAATTGATGTGAGGAAGGGAAAACCTCTGATGATCTGATTGCATTGATTGCAGGATCCTTCCCTGGCTTGACACCATAAAGCCACAACTCAGTCCCACAGATGACATCTGGCTTGATGTAGTCTACTGCAGCAGCAAATTCAGAACGATTCTTCTTGATGCTACAACAGTTAACAGTGAGAAGCCGCAGATTGGATTTTTTGCCGCAGGATATACTCGTGGAACTCTTGCTGGAGTGAGAACTTGATCCAGTGCTTGAGAGCCGGCTTCTGGGAGCGGCGCTGTCATCAGAGTCCACTCTCGACTTGGGGCTGCTCTCACCTATCGGGCTAGGTGGGTCATCAGATGTAAAAGAATTGATGCCTAATGGGTAATGCTCCGGAGACAGGAGATAAAAGTCATTTGCTGTGCAAAGTTCGAAGGAGTTGAAGGTAAACGTCTCAACATTCGCATTGTCACATTTATAACAATGCCAAACAACGTTGTCATGTCCAAGATGTTCTATGTCATTTGTATTCAGATCCTCACACGATTTGTGGTACCAAACTACCCACAAGGGTAGATGGCAGCAGTCTTGGGTCCCGGGTTTACCTGGACATCCCCAGAAAGAAGCAGAATCAGTGATAAACAGACTTGCTTGACGTAGGTTTGCTCATGAATACCACGACGTATTGCTCTTGTCGATCTGTCAAGATATAACTGTTTGGCTCTAGAGTTATCAGTATGAAAAGAGACAGCTGCTAGGACCGAATGTTCCTTCAGTTTATCAATCGACGTATGGTGGTAGAATCTGAGTAGAAATGCAATGCAGAAAAGAAGATGCAACCAGCAGGATGTCTTATTTGGATGGATGGGAGACATCTCCGAGAAAGCTGTATCTGTATTCGCTCATACACTGTGACATAATCCCGCTTTCACATAGGTAGAAGGTGGTCGAGGGGAGGCCCAAAAGCCCAATTTTTAGAAAGACATAATTAACAAAATTGACACATGAGCATAGTAAATAACAATAACAATCATAATATACACAATTTGACAAAATATACTTTACGATTGGTGAGATTTAGGCCGATATTTTTTAGTTTGGCTGGAGCTCCCGGAAGACAGGTCTGTCGACGATGACGTGCGCCTTTGTTTCCAAGGGCGCATGTTGTTATCCAATCAATACTACTTTACACAAGCGTTAATCAAACCAATAGCCTGTATTAAAAAGGATTGAACACAAATTACTCTTAATGTGTGGACTCCATCATTTGGAAATCAGCTATTGGAACCCTTACCCCTAACCCTATTGGAACCTCATGCTGAATGATTTGTATAGAGGCGAGAGAAATTACGCATTTATAATAGTGAAAAACGCATAAGACTTCTCTACTGATATTCCATTGATAAAATGGGACAGTACATGGTAGTCCTTTTCCCCCAATCCCAACACACTGGATCAGAAATCATACAATTATGTGTCACAAACCTGGATAATGAAGTAAAATTTTGATCTAAATGAGAGTAAGATATGAGGATAACCTTCCCATAAGTGAGCCAAGTTCTGA
Organism: Lytechinus pictus; assembly: GCF_037042905.1. Taxonomy (NCBI): domain Eukaryota; kingdom Metazoa; phylum Echinodermata; class Echinoidea; order Temnopleuroida; family Toxopneustidae; genus Lytechinus; species Lytechinus pictus. The sequence continues at coordinate 37,336 of NC_087245.1, read as the reverse complement.
GTGAAGCCTTCCTGTAAAGAATAAAGATGAACAATAGTTAATATCCGATTTGCATGGTGTGCCCCATTTTAATTAAAGTCTTCCTATAAAAATTAATAACACTATTATCTATTTAAAACAAGGCATAAGCGATGTTATATCTCGCCCACTTGTGACAATGACCATAAATATCGCAACTTGCAAGGGCATGCAACAGAATTGTATGATAAGTTCACTGTGAAATAACTGGGATGGAATAACATTTGTCATAAGAGTCTTGCAGTAAACTATAATGTTGACCTCAAAATGACCTTTTACCTTACCATGTGCCCTCCGATCATAATGCAGGTCTCCTAAGTACAGCTACAACCCAAGTTTGATTTTAAATTGACTAACGGATGCAGAGTTATGCGTCATAAGAGAGTCTTGCATGTAAACTTTAATGTTAACCTAAAAATGACCTTTGACCTTACCATGTGACCTCCGACTGCAGCATAACATGCAGGTCCCCAAAGCACATCTTCCATCCAAGTTTCATTGAAAAATGACTTACGGTTGCAGAGTTATGTGTCATAAGAGAGTCTTGCTTGTAAACCTTAAACGTTGACCTGATAATGACCTTTGACATTAACATGTAACCTCCGACTGCAGCATAACGTGTAGGTCACCAATGTATATCTACCTCCTAAGTTTGGTTGAAAATGACTTACAGTTGCAGAGTTATGTGTCATACGAGAGTCGTGCATGTAAACTTTAACGTTGACATGAAAATGACCTTTGAACTTACCATGTGACCTCCCACTGCAGCATAACATGCAGATTCCCTCAGTACATCAACAGCCCAAGATTTGATGAAAAGTGACTTTAGGTTGCGAAGTTGTAGGTCATAAGAGAGTCTTGCATGTAAACTTTAACATTGACCGGAAAATGAACTTTGACCTTAACATGTGACCTCCAACTGCAGCATAACATGCACGTCCCCGAAGTTCATCTACCACATAAGTTTGGTTGAAAAGTGACTTACGGTTGCAGAGTTACGTGTTATAAGAGAGTCGTGCACGTAAACTTTAATGTTGACCTAAAAATGACCTTTGACCTTACCATGTGACCTCCGACGGCAGCAGAACATGCAGGTCGCCTAAGTACATCTACCATCCAAGTTTTGTTGAAAAGTGACTTACGGTTGCGGAGTTAGGTGTCATAAGAGAGTCTTGCATGTAAACTGTAACGTTGACTTGAAAATGCCCTTTGACCTAACCAAGTGACCTCCGACTGCAGCATAACATGCAGGTCCCCCAAATCCATCTACCATCCAAGTTTGGTTGAAAAGTGACTTACTGTTGCGGAGTTAGGTGTCATAAGAGAGTTTTGCATGTAAACTTTAACGTTGACCTGAAAATGAGCTTTGACCTTACCATGTGACCTCCGACTGCAGCATAACATGCAGGTCCCCCAAGTTCATCTACCATCCAAGTTTGGTTGAAAAGTGACTTATGATTGCGGAGTTAGGTGTCATAAGAGAGTCTTGCATGTAAACTCTATTGTTGACCTGAAAATGACCTTTGACCTTACCATGTGACCTCCGACTGCAGCATAACATGCAGGTCCCCCAAGTCCATCTACCATCCAAGTTTGGTTGAAAAGCGACTTATGGTTGTGGAGTTATGTGTCATTAGGTTTGTGACCGACGGACGACATTTGGATCCCTAAGTCTCGCCTTCACCTCTTGTGGGCGAGACAAAAAGTGAACATGTATACATGTACACTGTATGTGTGTTCAGTCTACAAGTGGGGAAATCTGGTCACACATGTTCAGTCTCTAACAGGTTGAATATTGAAGTATAAATCTGTCAGCCTTAGCCTACGTGCTAAGAGTGCTTGACCACTTTCTACTCAATGATTGACATAATTAATAGTTTAACACAGATTGGTCACTATTTGCATGAAGTATCTCACCTTCATCATGATATCAATGCCCCAAAAAATTGAGAAGAGGTAAAAGGTCACTAGTTGACCCGACTCGTTGAACTTTGAGTGTTTAACTTTAGACAGGTGCAACTTTCGGTTCAGTTTCTGCAAGGGGAAAAAGGATACAAGAATGAAAGTTGTGATAATCTTAATTCAAGATCTGCAAATTAACATGAAATGTGTGAACATGTGAATCCAGGCAAAACATCATCATTTGAGGTTTTTTTTAATTTCTGCAATGTATAAAATGGGGAAAGAGAAGATGAAGATATGAGAATTCCTAAATTGAGATATATATATAAGTGTTTATCTTTATGGTAAACTACAGTTACCAAGATTAAAGAACCTGTTTGGTAGTAGCAATTCTATTTACAGATGTAAAATAAAAATTAAAAGGATAAAAGTAATGGATACACATGCACGCATCATAATAAGGCACAAACAGATTTATGCTCAATTTGTCTCACAAAAATAATTGTAAAAAACACCTAGTACCTTGGTTCATATTAAAGATAGCAAAATTATTTGATGAAAATAAAGTTATATTTCACGCCAATATTACAATTTAGTCTATGATCATCATAGGAATATATTTGGTACCTCTCTTAGATCTCTGCCATTGATCATGCATTCCCGGCGGATATTAGTATGCACGTCACTAAGGACGTAAACTCTAAAATCTAACAGTTAACTATTTAAAATAAAATTGTTTAAATTCATTTTTCATAAAAAAAGTGATTAACGTACACTGTATAATAACAGAACTCAGGTATTAATGTTGAAATAAAGCTCCAAAACAACTAAATTTTGGCTTGACATTTTTTTGCATTCTTTGTTAAAGGCAGTACCGGAATAAATAACCTTTTTGTGAAGTGCGAAATGGCTAGATATAAATTTTAGTGCAGTGTAGCAAAGCTCATACATGTATCTGCACCAACCGCATCACTACCTGATGTTGGAGTTGGTAAGTTTTGAAAAAAGCTGGTGACGGCAATGTAAAATCAGAACAAGTTTATCGCACTATCAGCCCACGGGCATTGTAATGTACAATAAGCATATTTTTTTCTTTCTTTGGGGAAATTTAAGGATTTTTTTTTTTGGTTTAGTCAACTTACATCAAGGATGTATTCTTGTACTACAGCATGAAGAACAATACTGATGAGGAAGTAGAATGCAATACAGAAAGAATCTCTGGATCCATACATGTAACGAGTCTCTTCCTCGCCTCCACTCTCTCCTGTTATATTAGGAAATCAAAATCAGTTTATGACGTCAAGATTAATTCATAAATTTGAGAATTACAGTATCATTTTGAACTTGTACAAGTGCGTATGAGGAACAGCAGTAAATTTATCTGAATAACATCTGGCTTTGATCTAGTGACCAAATATCATGATATGATATTATGTATGGTGGCCTATGGCCCACAAGCTAAGCTTCTTAGCAGGTCACCACGTTTCATTTCCATCTTGTCTCATGGGTGTTACTTATGTTCCATAAAAAGTAGTGCATGTATTATGTATATTATTCTGTAATTATTTACTTCTGTTCTTTGCTATTTACTTGTATCGCAATGATTTACTGTTGATGTTGTTTAATATCAGAATTGAATGAAATAAAGATTCATTCATTCATTAATTCATTCATACCTGAAATACATCCCAAGATTACTAAAATTAAGAATCACAATTGCAAATCATCTTGAAATTTTAAATATTAAAACTATGGTTATTTTTTGTTCATGAATTGATACCAATTTTTCAACCCAAAGTAACCTTTGACCTTTGCATCATTTCTTGACATTTAACATTTTCTTATACTTATTTACTACATGACCCTATGTAAGTTTCATTGACTACATGGAGGGGCTTTCAAATTCATCTTGAAAAATCTCTTTTTGTAATTTGATACCATAACATCATCAAAATTCGCTGACCATGAATGAGACTAGCCACCCTACACCAACAATTAGTCACCAAGGAAGGTTTTCAGTAAATAGCCAAAATAGTTATTTTGTGTTCAGAAAGCAAAAATTAGAAAATTAGTTTATCAATTTACATAGTGTCACTAAGGCGAGCACATAATACACCCGCCTGTAACACGGAAAATGGAGTTATTGGTCAAGCAAGAAAAGTGGAAGGTAGCAACTTCACCTTTGACCTTCTGACCTCAAAATCAATAGAATTCCTGGGATCTATGCTAGTATCATACACACCAAATTGTATGAGCCTAGTTTAAGTTAAACTGACATTCTCGCGTTAACAAGGACTTCAGAAGGGTAAGATGAAAACACGTCACTGTGATCTTGACCTTTGACGTTTAGACCTCAAAATCCTTAGGCTTCCTGGGATCCATGCTAGTATCATACATGTACACACCAAATTATACATGTATGAGCCTAGGTTAGGTTAAACTGAAGTTATCGCGTTTACAAGGAATGCAGAAGGGTAAGATCAAAACATGTCAGTGTGACCTTGACCTTTGGACCTCAAAATCAATCAGCTTCCTGGCATCCATGCTAGTATCATACACACCAAATTATATGAGCCTAGGTTAAGTCAAACTGAAGCTATTGTGTTTACAAGGAAAAGTTAACGGACGGACATACAGACGGACGGACACTGAGCGTGATACCATACTACGTCCCGTCTAGGACGGGCGTATAAAAACCAATCAGAATCCAGAGAGTGTCCTTTGCTAATAAAATACTCCCAAGATTTAAATAAATTTTCCATACTGGCCACATTTTCTCAATGCCTACAATGTATGTTGTATCATATGCCCACGTGTCAAATGCATGCCGTACACTACAATTGACTTGGATTCATTGAGCTCTCAAAGAAATTGCATGCAAATTAAATTGCTAGCTTATATTTCAGTCTTTTAGAGATATGTAAATGCCAATGTACAAACATGAAATTTAATGAACATAACACAAAGAGACTAAAAGAAACAAGTTGAAGGAGTATCATTTTTGTTCAAGCTGTCTCCATGATTTCCAGACTTTACTTTTTGTTGTTCATTCTTGTGCATTTCATTTTCCAGCACATCAGCAGTAGGATGAAAAGGAAAGATGGATAAAAAGCGGAAATTAAGCGAGACGAAAATAAACAGAAATTGCAATAGGTCAGAAAATAATAATAGAGAATTTCTAAAGCGCCAAATCCATATTGATTATGTGCTCAAGGCGCTGCGAAAAGGAAATAAAAGAAAAATTATATGGAGCAGGAAGGGACAAGGATAAAAGAAGCACAGTCATGAAAAACAAAAATATTGCACTTAGAATTAAAGGATTTCGCAGGCCTTGATTGAATTTCTGCACCAAACCTCAGAATAATTATTGTATGATGGGGGGACCTAAAGCTACGCTCTTTGTTTTGAAGCGATAAAAACTATGCCAATTTAAATCTTTGAACAAATTATCTTTCACTTTTTGTAAAATATTCTAAAGATCCTGAACCAAGAAGCAAATACCACAAATCTCACTTATTTGAAAAATCCTGCCATGTTTTCCGCACACCTCTTGATTTTGCCGCCCAATGTAGAAGGGATCCTAAAGCTACGCACTCAATTCATCACACAAAGAAAAAGTATTTCCTGGCCATAATTTCTAAAATATTATTCATATTATTATAGGAAAATCTAAAATTAAAGTAAATATGAATCCAAAATGTCAAACAGTTGATGGTTTCCCTGCATTTAGTCATTTATTGCAGCATATGTAGAAAAATATATTAGAAATCATTCGTCACAGTTCCACACAAACAGAGTGCGCATTCTGCCATTGAAAATGCATACGTGATGAGTGGTGTGTAGCTTAAGGACCTTTGTAGCTGTAGGACCCCCCTGCCCTTCCATATTACTAACCTTCTGTCATGTTGCTGGTGATATTGTATTGCATAATCACAAACATTGATGCCAATGGGGTGGTAACCTGCATAAAAAATTGAAAATAATTGTTTCAATGCATTTGTTGTTATAATTCAGAGAGCTACAGACAGCGGCGAAGCTCAGGGCCCTGTCTTAAAGGAGAATGAAACTCTTGGAGCAAATTAGCTTTTGTGAAAGCAGAAAAATCAAAGGATAAGATCAACAAAAGTTTGAGTAAAATAGGACTAGCAATAGAAGAGTTATGAGCATTTGAATGTCGAGATCACTAATGCTATGGAGATCCTTCTGTTGGCAATGCGACCAAGATCTATGTCACAGATGAACAACTCTCCCCTTTTTGACCCTGAAAATATACCCCAAAACATATCTTTTTGCTCATTCTAATCATATGACAAACGATTCATTAATGATATAATGTTGTGAAACCTCTGTACTTGTCCTCTCATAAAGAGAACACCTCACCTTGTGATAGACTCTATAAAAGTGAGAATATAAGTGAAATAAGTACTAAAGTAATGAGGGAGTTGTACGTGTGTGACATCACAGATCTTGGTCGCATTGCCAATGGGAGGATCTACATGGCATTAGTGATCTCAATATTCAAATGCTCATAACTTTTTTATTATTCATTCAATCTTCCTCAAACTTTCAACAATATGTTTCTTTGATTTTTCTCTTTGATATGGATTCAGCTGGTTTCAAGGGTTTCATTCTCCTTTAACAAAAAGTTACAACTGATCCGATCAAGTATATTTGGAAATCCATCAACAGCATAATTTTTTCTTCAGGAAATTTGCACAATGTCCTTTGCAAACAAAGAGAAACCACTGAATTTTCAAAACTATGAATGTATGAATACACATCATATCAAGCAAATATTTTGAACAAACATGTTTTAGATGTTGATGGTGCTGGCTTTACGGTTGTGGTTGAATGGATAAAACATAAATCTTTGTAAGACGGGGCCCAAATTCCTGGCAAAAATAAGGACAATGCAATTTCTATTATTAAAGGAAACCAAAATCCAAGAAGAGAAGCAATCTTATTGCAAGAAGTAAATCAAGAGGATCAATTTAAAACAAGTTTCATCAAAATCGGTTATGAAATAGGCAAGATACGGACGTTTAAAAAGTCTTGTACTTTGCATGGGATCCTCAAATTGGCAAACCATGCTTCAAAATGGCTGATTTTGTGGACAACCCTCCATTTGTTTTGTACACAAATTTTCAGATTTTCCCCTTCATCTTTCATATTTCACATTATTTCCTCCTGACCTTGACATATTTGGTGTGAATTATATTTTCCCATGACATATTATGCTCAGAATGAGGCAATATGCAATTTGAAAAATTATGCCCCGCGGGGGCCACTTCCATTGACGAGTGGATACCATGCGTGACCAAAAGAAACACGTAAAAGGGATCTCTTTTTCAATATAGGGCACGTTACGTACGTAACATAATAAGGGTGTCAAAAACACTAAAATAATGAAAAAAGGGTATATATTTTGCTAGGAAAAATAAGTGTTTACGGTGTCCAATTTGCAAGGGCCCATACAAAGACTAAAATACTTTATAAAGGATGTATTTTTTTCCCCAACACAGCATGTTTAGGGTCCATTTGAATGAGGTGTGTGGGGTGGTAGGCCTACTATACTAAACCCAATTAAAGTAAAGGTAAAGCCGATGTCCGTGACATAACAATTGAGATATCGTTGTACTTGTTTAGGTCAATTCAGGGAATACTTGTCAAGGATGCCGTTTTGTTCCCAATACTTGTATAGGGTATGGTTTCATACGCTAATACTTGTTAAGGGGTGCATTTTCAACTTTCAAAGTTATGATGGTAATTCATCAGATACCCCCAACATGGCCAACGTTCATTGACCTTTGACCTTAGTCATGTGACCTGAAATTCGCACAGGATGTTCAGTGATACTTGATTACTGCTATGTCCAAGTTTTATGAACTAGACCAATAAACTTTCAAAGTTATGAAGGTAATTCAACAGATACCCCCAACTTGGCCAAAGTTCATTGACCTAAAATGACCTTTGACCTGAAAATCGCATAAGATGTTCAGTGATACTTGATTACTCTTATGTCTAAGTTTTATGAAATGGATACATAAACATTCAAAGTTATGATGGTAATTCATCAGATACCCCCAACATGGTCAAAGTTCATTGACCTTTGACCTTGGTCATGTGACCTGAAATTCCCACAGAATGTTCAGTTATACTTGATGTCTAAGTTTTATGAACTAGACCAATAAATTGTTAAAGTTATGATGGTAATTCAACAAATACCCCCGACTTGGCCAAAGTTCATTGACCTTAAACGACCTTTTACCTTGATCATGTGACCTGAAACTTGCACAGAATGTTCAGTGATACTTGGTTACTCTTATGTCCAAGTTCTATGAAGTAGACCAATACACTTACAGAGTTGTGACAAATACCCCCAACATGGCCAAAGATCATTGACCTTAAATGACCCTTGACCTTGATCATGTCACCTGAAACTCGCACAGGATGTTCAGTGATACTTGATTACTCTTATGTTTAAGTTTCATGAATCAGATCCATAAACTTTTAAAGTTATGATAGTAATTCAACAGATACCCCAAACTTGGCCAAAGTTCATTGACCCTAAATGACCTTTGACCTTGGTTACGTGACTTAAAACTCAGGCAGAATGTTCAGTAATACTTGATTAACCTTATATCCAAGTTTCATTAACTAGGTCCATACATGTTATGATGACATTTCAAAAACTTAACCTTATGATGTTGATTCCCCCAACATGGTCTAAGTTCATTGACCCTAAATGACCTTTGACCTTTGTCATGTGACCTGAAACTCAGGCAGGACGTTCAGTAATACGTGATTAACCTTATGGCCAAGTTTCATGAACTAGGTCCATATACTTTCTACATGTAAGTTATGCTGTCATTTCAAAAACAAAAAGATTTGGTGTTGACGCCGCCGCCTATAGTCTCACTCTGCTATGCAGGTGAGATAAAAACATATTTTAAAGATTATTTTTGCTGACGATAACACTCTTTAGAAAACATTCAAAGTGGACAAATTGAACAAAAAATAGAAATTCTACGTGCCTTGAACGAAGCCAGCAATGCGAGCCGTTTGTTTGTCAACAAACGTTCCACCAAGATCTGTACAATAAAAGATTGGACACTTTGCCGACTTCGTGTAACACTTTGCATCGATTAACATGTAAAATAGTTGTTGTGCCTAGTCTTTCCCTTGCAGTGTCATTGATACGAAGATAAATCGCACGCACCCTCTTTAGCCGAAAAATAGGAAAAGCGAAGAAAGCTCCATATCTAGTCAACGAGAAGAAAAATCAGCGCTTGAATGACGCTATTGGAGGGCTATTCATGACATTAGGGGGAATCGATTTCACATCGGTCGGTAAGTTTCGTAGGACTTGATTTTATTAAAGCTATTTCTGAATTCGCGTACAGCCAAAATCCCATGCAAGTGTTGCACGCCCCGTGCCTTCAATGTTCTTGTGCACGGCGGCATGTAATGCACCCATAGGTGGGAACTACATGTATGGGTGTGTTTATGCTTCCATTGCGAGGACAGAATCAGCTTTTTCAAACGTCTTTTCAGAAAGCTGATCGTAAACGTGCTTCTGGAGTGCTGTTTATACTTAACTTTTCAGAGGCGAAATCATGATCTCCAGCTGGCTTCGCATCATAATTTTCGTTGAGCTGGAAAGCGAGGTCAAATTGGGCGCGCCCTTTTTCAACAGTTTTTTTTCTGAGTATTGTTATGGTCGCCTATTATTTAAACATCAAACAATTTCCGATATTTTAGTAATTGCATTTAGCAACTTGACATAGCCATAGAATTTCCACCATGGTGAGAATAATAGTGAGACAAAATAAAGATTATAGTAGACATAATAAAATACTAAGACATCTATTTTTTATGCTACTGGGGCTTCTGGCTCAGCTATGTCTCCTCATTGTAACTCATGTTCTTTTTTTTTTGTAAATCCCTCAACATTCATTGTAATGACAAATTAGAAGAGTAGTATTAGTGATAGTACTTAAATTAATAATCACACATTCAAATGAACATTGGTCAGATGAGAGGTAATTTCGTGGAGGTAAGTCCCCATTAGAACCATGTGACTGTATTTGCCCGCAGATTTTCATCTCTCCGGAAGTATATACCAAATGACGTCATTTAAACACAATTACGATTGTGGTTCTCTTTATCTTCCCAAGAAACCCTGATTCTGGTCAAACTACGTTTTGAAACGTACCTTTTTGTGGGTTTACGATCAGCGTTCTGCTTTTTTTTATTATTTCTTATGTACGTTTTTTTTTTTTTTTTTTAAATTTTTGAATGGAAATTACATGTATTGGCAATAATTTTCCAATCATTAACAACAAGTACAAATAATGAAACAGATACAAATTTTTAGAACAAATTCAAAATTGGCTTTATACATGAATCGTTTATACGTTTTTGAGCAATTCGGGGCCTGACATGCACTTGTGTAATATTATAACCGCATACCCATTCATGCATCCCCAAAATAGTCTTGAACGATATGGTGTGGCCCTGTTGTGTTTATGGATTTATCATAGAAATTTTTTAGGGGATCACTAGGGTCATCTTGGATAGGTAGGGTTAAGGTTTACTAGCTAGATTATCTTATTCTGTTTAAAGTACTTTTCTTCATCATTACGAAGTGCAAAGTTTCACCTGCTTTCGTGTATACCTCAAGAGTACAATGTCAGTTTTAGTCTATTTGTTTATTCCCGACTTTTCACTGGAGAACATGGACGCAAATTTACGACGGTGGTTGATTTTGGAAGAGAATTTTGGGCCCGTCGTAAAAGACTGTCCTGCAATGCAAGTTGTGTGACATGAGAATTCGTTTACCTTTCGCATCCACAACAGAAACATTAAATCTGCAGTTCGTGTGCAAAATACTATGGTAACAGTGACATATCAGGTAATTTAGGACGAGCTTCCAGAGCCACAATTGGTTCCTCCCAGAGCTTGAGGAAGCTGCCCGGGGGTGCCACTTCCATTGACGAGTGGATACCAGGTGCGTCCACGCGTAAAAAGGGATTTCCTTTTCAAGAGTGGGCACGTTACGTATTTAACGTAATTGGGTGCTTTTCGAAACCTAAAGTGGTATCCACCCATCAATGGAAGAAGTCCCCCTGGGAATTTGAACTTATCCCCCATATTGGGGGAAAGTAATACATAATGCCCACCATGCACACAGGCATTATGTCTTTCACATTAGGTGTGAGATGGCTTGCCGTTTGTGTAGGAGGAACTAGCAAAAGAAAACAAATGGAACGCCTCTGGCTGTCTCGCCTGCATTACGCGATTCAATATTCAGCAATGCTGACTTTGAAAAGACCTATTGAATAATTATTCACAAAAGAAAAAACACAAATCCGGATTGTTTGTGAACAGATTTGCTGTGCACGCAGATAACGCATGCAAAATGTTTTAGCTGGAGAGGTAAATAATGAGACCAATGGATTTAATTGCCAGCGGTCCATCAATAATCCACGTTATATGCAATATTGATTCGATGGACTGTAATGATACATACCTACATATGTAAGCCTTAATTCAGTAAGTTTTTCCTCACTTAATATGTACTTGATTTGTTTAAAAAACCACTCTCTTATCCATGTCACAATACACCATGTACATGTACGCCAATGGTTTCTGATGAAATCTCCAGCCTAAGCAGTGCGGCCGGAGTCCCTAGGCATGCTCCATGAGCAATCGTACATACAGGAAAGGTCTCACAATTTGTGAATGGCATGCATGGTGTCACATGAAAGAATTCTGCACACGAAACGCAGATCTAGAAGCTGTAACACAAAGCTTATCAATGATTGTAGAACAGATTTCTACGATTGATTCCATTGAATATAATGTACAATCAATTGTAAAAATTGAGTGAACAATTGATCGTTTACTTTTGTGTTAACCCTGATGCCGCATCCCCGAGGTTTGCGAAAAGTGGCAATTATATTATGCTTGTGCAACACTTCCATTTCATTCAAGTACTACTATTACATGTATATGTATTTGAGCTTATTTTAAAAAGTGTTTCTTTCCCTGTCCAAAGAGTGAGCACAACACTCAGATATTTTTGTTAAAATGAGAATATTCTTAACATGGATTGATGTGCACAATTGAACAGGGAGGAAAGGAACATGACAAAGCAATGGAGAAAGGGAGAATAAAGGGGGAAAGAGAAAAAGAGTGTTGTTGAAAAAGAATTCTAATTAGTTAGATGAAAATAATACACCACTTCAGAAATAAAAGTAAAAAAAAAAAAATCATCTAAAATCACATCCAACACACAAGCCTATGTGGTGCTACCGTTTAAAACATGCCAACCCTGATTCTGATAGTCCACGAGGGTGAGGACCTGACGCAAATAAGAGGCCAAAAAATGACCTCATCTCGTACCAGTTGTCTATGTCGGGTGCCAGATGTTGTTAAGGTGAAGTCCAGTGTCCTGGGGTACTGTGTCCAGGACTCTGGACTTCTCCTTAACAACATCTGGCACCCAATCCTTCACCTAGGCACCAATCTTTCTTCATCCACCAATGTTACACTCCCGCCGACAACCAAACCCGCCGCTCCGCCGACAACCGAGCCTGTCGCTCCGCTGACGACCAAGCCCACCACACCACTCACAACCCAAGCCGCCGCATCTCCCACACCTGATATCGCCGCACCGCCGACACAACGATGCCGCTATAATCGCCGCCCACGCCTACCAAACAAGCACCAAGGAACTTCACAGCCAACCCGACCCACCACCAATCCACCCGACGTCCGCACTCACGCCCACGTAACTTCTCAGAATCACAGTGCCACCACCTTTAGCCTTGCCGCCGACCCGGCCCGCCACCAATCCCTCGGACGTCCGCACTCACGCCCACACAACTCCACGAAGTCACAGCGCCACCACTGACCGCCTGCCGCCAAACGGACCGGCCACCGATTCCTCTGACGTCCGCATTCTCACCATAAGTACCCCGCGCTCGTTTAGCATCCTTCACTCCTGAAGACGGACAGTCAACCTGCCCGAAACGTCGAGTAACCTCTCTTCACTTCAACCTGCTACTACTCAAACCATCGCTACTCAAGCCATATTCAGCTCATCTCATCTGGCTTACAGTCCTTTTCAGGACTTCACTCACTTTTAAGAAAAGAATACTTCTAATTTTCTCTGTTCATTCTATCTCGTCTTTCCATTTGAATCTTTCTGCCTGTGAAATTCAGGAATTTCAATGCAAAACATGCTCATGCAGTGCGAGTTCGGTCTGCTACATCATTACAACATGCGCACTGCCGGTGACTGCAGCGTGCAATGGACAAAATCGTATGGATCCAAAATTGCTAGGTTGATGACATCATTGCAAAATGGGCTGCATAGATATCAAACAACCAATCAAATCACAAGGATCTATCTAGGTGTCATATAATGTTAGATCACAGCACCGCACAGCGCATGCTGGTTGGCTGCAGTAAGCAAGTGAATGAAAAGAATTGTACCGTACCGGACTGATGAAGTTGGCCTACCTGTACCTCAAGTGATGTTCGTGCAGGCTCCACTCCACTTCACTACCGCTACACTACGCTCCACCTACCGGAACATCAAGGTGGTGAACTCGCTCGGATACTCCGAGTGGCAAAGGTGGGAATAAATGCATATTTATTGTAAAAAATATACGTTGAAACGGCATTAAAACAAAATAAAAGCTTAATTTCTTACTTTACACCCTGATTTCGCTCCATATCCATCCTCCGATTAGCCTCAAAATTTATAAATAATAATAATAAGGGTGGCTACTTATATAGCGCACAGGTCCACCTTTCGGTGCTCACGGCGGTTCAAGAAAATAAACACAACACACAACAATAGCAAACGAAAAAGAATAGAATTTGAATTCTCCTGAATAAACACACTATTAAACTGTTAACATGGAATAATGGCAGATCAAATATGTTTTCAACTGGGACTAGAATGTTTGGTGATTTAGAGCCAACCTGGAGTTCCTAACACGTATAAATAATTCGCTGCCGATTTCAAAACATCGCATGCGCGAGGGTGTGAAGGACGCTCGAGACCTCCACACCCAGATGGATATCCGAAGGAAATCCAAATACAGGGTGAAATCGGTTTTTAAGTGTGAATTTTATTGATATTTGAACCTTCAAACGCCTAATGTGTTAGAAGAGATAAAAATTATTTCACTATGAATGGCAAAAATGAGAGGTTTCTTACCAGACCGATCTCATGTAGATCCCTCAATCCGTTTGTCAACAAAGCAAATACAATAGGTCTGACCCTTGAACCGCTTCGTTATGATGTACCTTCGATTAGCGATGTTTTTTGGGGCGACTTTGTACCACGAAATGGGTCCGCTCTGATCTCGAAATTGAAAGCATTACGCAATTAACTCCTCTGATTGGAGCCGCAGCTCAGCGCGCGCTAGCTAGCCCAGGCTGCCCAGCAAAGATCGGCAATGTTGTTTTTCAGTCTAACACTGTGTAGCCTTCTTTCTTGATCTTTTTTTTTGTCGATTGTCCTGTATTTCATTTTGTGAAATCTTGTCACCCTGGCCAGGACTCGGCTTCAACTTCAAACCAAATAAGCAATGAGTCGTCAGACTAAAATAGGCGACTTTTGTCGTCGTAATCGGCGACCAGAACAACTTGAACAAGAGTCAAGAAAGAGGAATGCCAAGGGCAGCGCCAGCAAATCAAGTTCAGCCAGGACAGAAAAGAATAAGTAAGAGCAAAATAATTTTTGAAAAAAAAATCGGGCAAGCAGTGTTTTCTATTGGGCAAAAAAAATCAACACTTGCCCTGTCGGGCAAGTGTTGATTTTTTTTTGTAGAGGCCTGGGTCCATTAACCATTTGGTCCAATCATCACTTCGTCTAATAACCATCTCGTCTATGATCATTTAGTCTCATAACCGGTTGGTCTAATACCTATTTTATTTTCATTCATTTTGCACAATTAACACTTACTGTATAGTCTAATTAGATAAAATGGTATATGGACCAAATGGCTGTTGGGTCAACTGGTCATTAGAAAGAATGGCATTAGACTAAATGAAAAAAAAGACCATGTGGTGAGTGGACGAACTGATGGACCAAACGATAGTAGACGAGTTGGCAATCAAACAAATTGGAAATAAACCGGGGAAGGGGCCGAAAAATATTTTCACCCATATTTTCCACAATCAGCCGCTCGAAGTTGATAGGGGTAGTCCTAACAGTCACTTCTTTATTCTTAATCTTATTAACATAACATACATGTACACACACAAAACAATATAGAGTAATCTCATAGCCGCTATGGTGCGAGCGCAAAGCGCGAGCTAAAATATTTTTGAAATTTCATGTATTTTATCCTCAAAATTGAACATTCTGGGCAATGTTTGCGAACTTGTACAAGATGCATATTTAACTAAAATTGCGCGAAGGACGAGAAAAAAAAAAGAGAGAGAGAGAAATATACGTTCTGGCCTGATCAAAAAGGGACTTGCTAATGGCGGTTTACAGTTAGCCATGAAGATGATGCATATTTCAATCAAAATAATGCAAGCGCAAAGCGCGAGCTGAAAATGTTTGAAATTCTGACCATAGAAATGGACATTCCAAGCACTTTGTGTAATCATGAACAGAATAAGTAATATAGGTACACAGTGCGAGCACGAAGCGTGAGCGGATAAAAATTGATATTGACCTAAAAACGGAACAATATTTTATATTCATGTTTTCTAAAACGTGAAAAGGACATTTTATAATGCAAGCGCGAGGAGAAAATTTTTGACATTCTGATCTGAAGCGAGATAATTTAAGCATGTTTTCAATACAGAATAAGCAGCCTATCTCAATAAACATGCGTGTTCAGAATTTGTGCATTCTAAATACACTTTTTATCACGGAAATCAATAATGTGAGCGCGAAGCGCGAACTGAAAATATTGGATATTCCGATGTGAAAAGGTCAAATTAAGCACTATTTAAAGCACTGTGTAGGAAAATAATTGTGAAGTGGACATGGATCGCTCTTAATAAATGAGGCGAATGCAAAGCACGAGCTGAACTTATTCTGGCCTAGGACCGAGACATTCTAAGGACAATTTTTCATCATATGAATAACTGTCTTCCGATTCCTCAAAAAGAAACTATGTCGATTTTTTACTAATCTAATAAGCCTAATGAGAGCGCTAAATTTGTTGATATTAAAGCCTTAAAACTGGACATTTTAAGCACTTTTGAAATTATGAATAGGAATTAATTAACATACTTTTGAAAATTAATGCGAACGGCAATTGCGAGCGAATTTTTCTTATAAACTGTCACGAAAAGGGGATTTTAAGTGGTTTGAGTTATATATAATTAATATATTTGAGGTATACATAACTCACCAATTCAAGCACGTGGGCGCAATGCTAGCTGATAGGATATTTGACCAGCAGACCTTAAAAGTTATATTTTGAGAAATTTATTGAATAGGGCCTACAGGAAGAGAATAGGTACTCCACAAATCAAATAATGCTAGGGCACAGCGTGAGCTAAAAATGTTGATACTCAGATCATAAAACGAATATTTTACAAAGCACTTTTATATTGATTCGTAAATCAAAATCAATGAAAGTTCAATGTCCAAGCTGACCGTACAGTATATGTTTTGTATTTTGACTGCAAAGCTTGAAATTTCAAGCTCCATATATATATCAGCCTATTGAGCAATATGGAAGCGCGAGCGAAAATTTCAATTTTACATGTTTATTTTTAATCATCAAAGTCTCCCCTCCCTAATTTTATTCACTTTTCTCCCTCCCTTTCCCCCTCTTCCTTTTCCCCTCTGTTTTTCTTCTTTCTTTCTCCCTTTTTTGGTCTTTAATCCGCCCGGGGGGGGGGGGGGGGGACCGGCCCCCCTGGATCCTTCTATGGTAGCGATGGTGGTGGGAGAAAGAATGAAAGCATTTTAATTATTCACCTCACAGTGTTAAACAGGGAAAATAGGTTATGGCTAAATTTTGAAAATCATTAATGTGGAGCCCTATTCAAGTTTAGTTTCATCTACATCAACACCTTGACAGGGGCTGATCCAGGATTTTCCAAAGTGGGGGCATTCAATACAAAACATAAACAAGACCCAGTTTACTAGACCCCCACCCTCCTTAATAGGTGAAATTTTGCTAGGAAAAAATAATTCCATACGCAAATGTTCCGTCCCTGGGAATAGTTGACAAAAAAGTCCTCACTTGAGTATGAACGACAAAATTCCACTAACAAATATTTGCTATATTAGGGGAGGGGGCACCTTTATCTTTTCCCCTTTCCTTATTCCTCATCCATTCCATAGGCAGATCCAGGTGGGGACCCAATTAAGGGGCGGCGCCCCCCCCCCCCTCCTACTGGCGGTGCGAAAATCAAAATTAAAAAGAAAGGTTAGAGTGCTGTATAGTTAAAGAAAAAAAATCGGCTTTTAAAGGCGCCGATCGGGGAGAAAATTGTATTCCCCCTATTGGCAAAATTGGATCTACACCGGGTATTTGCCTGTCGTACCTCCCAGTAAATGAAACAACAAAATCAACAAACCACCGTTGCACTAGTACTAAAATTTCTGCGAGTCTTTATGTTTTAAATATTTTTGTATTTAATGGTACCGGTATTCATTAATTAGTGGAGGTTCGCATCCTGAGAATGTGAAATGAAAAGAAAAAGAAAAAAAAATGTGCACTGAACAGGAAATACTCAATTCCAATTTAGATAATTACTTCTTACTCAAAGTCATTCAAATAAAAAAATAAGCATAAATTTTTGATACCTTAATTTGTTCATCACGAATACAATGAAGCCGACACTTATTTGCTTTGTTTTGGATTAATCTTTATATTATTAATTCACTTCAAATAAAATTCATACATACATAAACAGGAAAATATCACAGAAAATAATCTAAAAATTAATTGCAGTTGTATAAAACATCATAGAAAATAACATGGCAGATAAATTTCATCTCGACAGGCACACTGTTTCATTCGATCATAAAACAATCGCGCTGTTTCACTCCTTGTACACGTACAACTCTATCAGTATTGTTTCATCTTCATCTGTCCTCAATGACAAGGACACCAGCATAATTCATTCACTTCAAAGAAAATTCATACATATATATATATACAGGAAAATAATATAACAAATCAATTGCAGTTGTATAAAACATCGTAGAAAATAACATGGCAGATGAATATTATCTCGACAGGCACACTGTGTCATTCGATCATAAAACGATCGCGCTGTTTCACTCATTGTACTCGCGCAACTCTATCAGTATTGTTTCATCTGTTCTCAATGCGGCAAACACCAGCAGAGAGAAGTGCACAAGTTGCAGTTGCATGTGCGCGGAGAATGAACTAAATTCGGCGGCTGAGTAAAGTCTAGCGAGAAAGGCACGTCACCAACAAACTTCACGATAGACCATGCCTACTTGCCGAGGTAACCAAGGTTGATTGACGGCCCATTTAGTTTTTTTAGTAGTATGAAAAAGTACAGGCATGTATATACTTCATTTTAGTTTGAATTCATTCAAAAATCAATTTTTTCTTCTATTATAGATGTTGCAAAAATATTCCATGTGGAAAACATAAGTTTTTAAACATTTATTGCTATATTTTGTACATAAACAAAGGAATTTTTACGCGACAATCAGTATGATATGTGTGGGCACGTGATCTGCCGTTTAAACCATAAAGTATATTTTTTATGATTTTATTGTGAGCCTACTCAAAGGATTTTGTTAATTTTTTATGAATTTCCAGACCATGTTCAACAGCGCCATCTCAAGCTTGCAATAACGCATGCCATCGCACGCATTTATCCCTATAGCAAATACACGCGACGATACTCTGTGGATTTCTTGTGGATTTAACCTCCAAACGTCACTTTCGATACCACATGAAGGTAAGACACTTCATCCCACATAAGTCAATTTTAATATACAAATCATAGTTTGTAATATTTTCATTTAGATTAACTAATTTGCTGAGGAAAAAGCATTTCAATGGTTGTTTTTGCCGTCGGGAACAGACGATGGGTAGCTATGCGCACTGTTTACGCACGTGCATTGGCTTTTCATTTGCCCATAGCAATATTGCCAAGAGGATCAGCCGACTTTTTGGGAACCCTACTAATATCATGTTAAACCAAAACCGATTTCCCTGTGAATAACCTTCGTTCAGGGGGAAATGGGACTTGTTTTCTTTTTCAGGTCGAGTCTGGCTCAGACCTATCACCGTGGATAAACCGCACCCCCGACTTTTGCTTCTATCCCGCCGAGAAAAAGGTGCGGTATGTCAAAATATTATACAAATATACAATGACACTCGATGATCTGGCTAAAACTATTCGCATCAAAAGGAAAAAGGAACATCACATAGTACTATTCTCCCGAGGGCCATCGGCCCGAGGGAGAATAGTACTATGTGATGTTCCTGAGTGCGAATAGTTTTAGCCTGTTCCGAGAATGGGTCATTGTATATTTCTTTTATATCCCTACCACTCATACCATTTTATAGCAAAACGATTTTTAATAAGTCGATATGTAGAACAATCGTTGAGAAGTTGAGAAAATAATAAGTCTTGCCGTATGGATCGTCTGTTCAGCGAGCGCACCTGGTTAGTGCAGCTCGCCGTAAGTTTCCGTGGCATGCAGTGGAGAGTACCATTTGGCTGAGCAGCGCTCTGCTCGCATCGCACCGCACAGCTCGCGAATCGCGAGGTAGGGGGGGGGTCAAAAAACGTATAGTTCACTTTTTCCCTAGGGAAAAATGGACTATGCGTGACGTCAGCAAAGAAAATGAACTATTTCATGGCAGACGTTTTTCATAGTAAAACTATTCTTTTTCTCCTTGTGTACACTCTCAATACAACAATCTTAAGTAAGGGATATAATAAAGAATATAATTCATCCATGGAGTCCTCAAGGGCAAGGGCTTGGCCACCCATGGGTTCAATTCATCTCGCGTGCGAAGGATTCATATGCACCTGGTGCACGCAAATCTAACCCATTATAGCTAAGATTTCTAATTGTGCTATGACAATTACCGAACCATATGGATCGTTTGTTGAATTCTCTTTGCTGTTTTTTTTAATAAAAAAAAGCATTTTTGCTTGATCTTCACGTAGATGCCTCCTGATCAGTGTGGATATCAATTTTGGCCTTAAGACTAAGAGGGCGCGCGATATCATTCATATGCCGGTTTGTCTTGTACTGCTAGCTGCATTCTAGGCACTCAGCATTATTTTCTTGCCCGTTCAATCCACTTTCATCATCATCTGTCAAAAGATGGCGTACTTTACCTATAAGTATATACATGAAATGCAACCTGTTGATTTTTTTTCTACAATTTCCTATGCGCCGACGACTTAAATCGAGACTGTTCGATAGGAAAAAAAATCACATTTCAATTGTTGTTTGCGTGATTTTCACCGCAGTACTTGGACGGACAGACGGAGTATCTTGGCCGAAATTTGGAGGTAAGCATTAAAAAATCATTTTTACAAATAATTTCGAATAAATTTATAAAATTAAGCTAGATTGTTGTAAATTACGTATAGGAAATATGTTGAACTTTTTGGCGTGTTTCATTCCGACATTCGGGTGATGAATGAAAACGTCAAAATGCACTAGGCCCTATATGTCTGAAATTACATGTGTTGTGCGAGGTTAGTATACTACAGCCTACAGGGGCCGCGGAACGGTTTTCAAAGTGGGGGGGCTGACCATGCCATGCTAACAATCACAATCATATGGTAATTTTTACGTTTTTGTACACCGTTTTGGAAAAAAGTGGGGGGGCTGAAGCCCCCCCGGTTCCGCGGCCCCTGTACTAACCTCGCATGTTGTGTGAGTGGGGCTTGGCAAGGCCAAGGCTACTCTAATAGTCTAAATCACTCACACGTATTGCGAGGTTAGTATTTGTATACTATACTAACCTCGCACCATGAACCGCGTTTGGCAGTGGATTTCTAACTAGTGGGTCGCGAGTGCTGGGATCTCACTTCTGGTGTCCACAACACACAACTTCTATGGCTTGATTTTTCTGTGTGCGGCGGCATGTAAATAAATAATGAACATGATGAACCCTTAGCCTTGGGTGACTCTAAATCACCAATTTTGAGCCTGGCTATAGTATAAACCGGAGGAAGGATATGGAGCGAAATTAGGGTGTAAAGTAAGAAATTCAGCTTTTATTCTTTTTTTATGCCTTTTCTTCGTATAATTTTTAAAATAAATTTGCATTTGTTCCCACCTTTGCCACTCGGAGTATACGAGCGAGTTCACCACCTTGATGTTCGGGTAGGTGGAGCGTAGTGTAGCGCTAGTGATCGGTAGTGAAGTGGAGTGGAGCCTGCACGAACATCTTGACTTGACTTGAGGAAGCCGAGGAAGCCTACCTGAAACATAAGGCCTACGAGAATGACCATTGCAATACAAGAAACGATGTCGGCATGATTCTGGATGATGAATTCATGACTGAAGATCGGAGGATTTTTGGTGCTTCCAGTTCGTCGACTTCGAATCGCCATGATTTACAGGTGAAAATATCGACTTTGTCACGTATCCCCAGCGTACGTACGTACCTAAGCTTCGCCACGTCTACTAACTAACGATATAACCGGCTCGCACAATATGGGGCTGCATGCACATCGCACCTAGCTGGCGCTATACCGGTCGACGCAGAGGGTCGACGCAAGGTCGATATCTTTTTTCGGAAGGCATTGGACAAAAATTTCAGAGGGAGTTCATACAACCCACACCACAGAAAAGGTTTGACACCATAGGGGGGTAGTATAGAGAGTTACAGAGAGTTCAAGTAGAAGATGATACAAATGTTGGTTCAATTCACTCTCAATTTGAGCTAAAGTTACAGAGAGTTCAAGTAGAAGATGTTACAGAGAGTTCAAGTAGAAGATGATACAAATGTTACAGAGAGATTTAAAGATGATACAAAAGTTACAGAGAGTTCAAGTAGAAGATGATACAAATGTTGGTTCAATTCACTCTCAATTTGAGCTAAAATTGATCACTATAGATTTTGTTTTGAAACAGATTGATAATCTGAGTATAGATAAATCAACTGGGGAAGATCATGTCAGCTGCAAACTTTTAAAGATGACAAAAAATGTTATCGCAGAGTCCCTTGGCTTTGTGATATTATTAACAAATCCCTTTCTACTGGAGTTGTTCCTCGTGAATGGAAAAAGGCTCGGATAGTACCAATATTTAAATCTGGTGATATGTCTTCGTTGAATAATTACCGCCCCATTTCTATATTACCAATCGTGAGTAAAATTTTTGAAAGGGCTGTTCACCAACAGCTAAGTGAATTCTTGGACGTGAATGATTTATTACACCCAAATCAATCTGGTTTTCGGCCTATATGCATTCAACAACTCCTGCCCTTGCAAAACTTGTTAATCAGTGGTCGTTAAACATTGACAACAATTTAATTTCTGGAGTTGCGTTCATAGATCTTCGGAAAGCCTTTGATACCGTGGACCATGAGCTGCTTTTAAAGAAATTAGCTTGCATTGGTTGTAGTAATAGGACTATCACTTGGTTCAAATCATATTTATTTGATCGACAACAAGTGACACAATTCAAAGGAGCCAAATCGCACCCTTCAATCGTCAAATTAGGCGTGCCACAAGGGTCAATTCTAGGTCCCCTTTTATTTTCAATATATGTTAATAGTTTACCTGAATGTATTCATGAAGGTATCATAGATATGTACGCTGACGACACGACACTTACCGTCTGTGCGAATGATGCGACAGTTATGGAAGAAAAATTAACTGTTGCATTAATTAAGGTCATGGCATGGATTAAAGATAATCAGCTCGTTAGTAGACTTGTTAACTGCAAAAAAAGGGGTGAACGCTGCATTTTTGAGTACAAATGTCCCACTTGGCACAAATGTTCCTTGAGTCAAAAGAAAAGGATTCATCCAAAGAGACACGCTGTATCTATGCAAATAAGCAAGTAATTTGCATAAATTTGCATATTATGTCGATATAGTAAAAACAAGTATTTCAGAATATATTTTTAACCAGAACTGCCCTAAAATTGGAAATAAAGACTTAGGGTAAGAAAGGGAAGAAAACTGTCATAAAATAATTGGGATATCCTTGTTTATTATTACCTAATTTACATAAATTATGCAAATTATAATTTAAAACAAAGTATTTTTTCATGAATCCTGAACTGTTTTATAAATAACAGCAATTAATACACAATGTCAACATTCTACATGGAAGAGAATATATTAGCGAAAACATCGATATGCTTCATGACAGTATTAGTGTCTTAATTTGCTTAGAAAGAGGGCAAATATGTCAAAATGTATGACGTGATATTGCGCTAAAACGAGACCAAAACAACCTCTATGTCACAGTCACACTCACGAATCGGACAATAAAGCGATCAATTGTATGTCATTCGAGATAACACAATCTCAACACAATAGCTTCCATCGGCTTCTCGTATCGCTTTTGTTGGTGTGTCTGCCACACCGTAATCTATGGTATATACGGGCAAAATGCATTTCGGTATCGGTTAAAACACTATTAATTTTGTTTTATTTGTTTCTAATTTGTTTCTCTTGGAAAATTTACAGGAGACATTGCTTTGCAGGTTACTGCTTTAATGAAGCTCTGGCACATGAATCATGACGAATGTACCCCACCTCAATCCATATTTTAACTTTATTAAAATGTATATCTTTTGGAGACCCCGAAGTGGCAAAACTGCATTCCCCGCGGCATTCCCGCCACTTTACAAAACCAGTTTGACTTGTATTATCGACTTGGAAAAGACAGATGTATGAGACATCAGTTAACATGTTTCCAGAAGATAGTTTTTTATTTTTTATTTAAGCCTACGTCCATGGGAGCCCTCCGAATTTACCCCATCCCCTCTCTGTATTTCGACACTAAATAAAAAAAAATATCGTGTTTTAAAGCCACCGGCAAGGCAAATTGCGTTTTTGGTATAATAAAGCAACTTTTATATCTATATTTCATATTTATCTATATTAATATTATTATTATCATTAATATTATCATTATTATTATTATTATTGTTATTATTATTGTTGTTGTTTTGCAGTTTGTAATAATGCTCTAGCACAGTAAAGGCTATAACCAAACAGGAGCATGCATAGGATACCCTTTCCCCTTTTGGTTTTATGTATTCAAAAATAGTTTATCGTCTTTAGAACTCATATCTTGGAATAGATTGAGGTGAAAATACTCTACAATTGACATGTAGAAGAGCTGTGGTACATTGAAGAAAAGCCACACGTAAGCTCTAAAATACCCCTTTATTGATTCCACTCTATGTTAAATTTAAATATTTTTAGAGTCCATTCGGAAGAAAGATACATTTCTACTACACACAGTAAAGCCTCTTTACTTTCTCCTCTTGAAAAAAAAAACATAGAAGGCATTGTTTTATATCGCATAAAATAAGTTCGTGTACATGACGGTGGCCTGTCGAAGTTGCCCAACCCTTTATTTTGTTTTGACAATATATATTTAGAATATCGTCTAAATGAAGCCCTCATCTGGAAAAGGGCACTTATTAAAGGCAGCATCTACATTATATAGAGGAGGCCCTCTTAAAATATGGATTGAGGTGGGGTACATTCGTCATGATTCATGTGCCAGAGCTTCATTAAAGCAGTAACCTGCAAAGCAATGTCTCCTGTAAATTTTCCAAGAGAAACAAATTAGAAACAAATAAAACAAAATTAATAGTGTTTTACCGATACCGAAATGCATTTTGCCCGTATATACCATAGATTACGGTGTGGCAGACACACCAACAAAAGCGATACGAGAAGCCGATGGAAGCTATTGTGTTGAGATTGTGTTATCTCGAATGACATACAGTACAATTGATCGCTTTATTGTCCGATTCGTGAGTGTGACTGTGACATAGAGGTTGTTTTGGTCTCGTTTTAGCGCAATATCACGTCATACATTTTGACATATTTGCCCTCTTTCTAAGCAAATTAAGACACTAATACTGTCATGAAGCATATCGATGTTTTCGCTAATATATTCTCTTCCATGTAGAATGTTGACATTGTGTATTAATTGCTGTTATTTATAAAACAGTTCAGGATTCATGAAAAAATACTTTGTTTTAAATTATAATTTGCATAATTTATGTAAATTAAGTAATAATAAACAAGGATATCCCAATTATTTTATGACAATTTTCTTCCCTTTCTTACCCTAAGTCTTTATTTCCAATTTTAGGGCAGTTCTGGTTAAATATATATTCTGAAATACTTGTTTTTACTATATCTACATAATATGCAAATTTATGCAAATTACTTGCTTATTTGCATAGATACAGCGTGTCTCTTTGGATGAATCTTTTTCTTTTGACTCAAGGAACATTTGTGCCAAGTGGGACATTTGTACTCAAAAATGCAGCGTTCAACCTCTTAACAAGTCTACTACGTCCTCAACACTGAAAAAACTTGTGTCATGATAATAGGTTCTCGTGCTAATCTCAGGAAAATAGATTCTTTCACGATTTCGTTAAACGGTGATTTGATAAATAGAGTTCAGTTCACCAAATGCTTAGGAGTTTTGATAGATGAAGAACTGAAATGGTCAAAACAAATTGAAAATGTATGTAAACTTACTTAAAAAAGTATTGGCATAATAAAGAGAGCGAAAAGTTCTTTGCCTGTGCAGTCCTTAAAGTTGCTTTATAACAGTTAAGTGTTGCCAAGATTTGATTACTGTTCTGCTGTATGGTCGAATAGATTTCAATCCCATACAATTAAGCTGCAAAAAATCAGAAGAGGGCTGCAAGAATAATATTGAACAAGATATACGACACACCGTCGGCTGATTTGTTCGCTAGTCTTGAATGGATGACACTAGACAAACGATTTGAGCTCAGTCGCGTTTTGATGATATATACACAACAAAAAAAGTAAGTCCCCCCTTAAACAAACATCAATAATTTCCGAACCAATGCGAGTTTTTAATATATTTTTACATGAGCGTGTAGGTAATTTTATAAGCTACCCTCTGAGTAAACGTTATGGACGTATTTCACTTCATGCTTCAGTGAGCACCGTCAGAAGGCAAAAATGTCACTTTTCAAAAGTCACAAGCCAAATATCATGACTTTGATTCCATTTTATTGGAACTAATTCCACATTTCTCATCATAAAAAATAGTCAGAAGGCTTGTAAAAGGTACTCTCTAAAAGACGATACAACTTTTTGGGTTAAATTTCACGGTTGAATAAACACAAGTCCAAATTTGCTATAATTTGATTGTTTACACATTTATATCAATAAAAATGATAGAATATGATGACAGTTATTTTTGGAAGAGTTTCTTCAACAATATTCATCGTTTCACGGTTCAATGAACATTTATGGAAAACAAAAAATACGATTTTCAAATATCATAGGCAAGTATTGGTTCATTTTGGGAACTGAAAATGATCTTTTCTCAACTTTTTCGTTATGTTCATGACCAATTAACATGCTTCAATGATTCAAAGGCGTTTAATTAAATATCCACGCTTGAACGAACATGTGGAATGCGATTAGCTCTTTTTTACGTTATTGGAAAAAATGCAATTTGTTACTATGGATATCTGTCACAAACCTCCTTGCATAGTTCATTTGATTTGATTTTTATGAAAATCACGATGTTTAATGCATCAGTGAGCACACAATATTCGAAAATTATGCAAATGAGAAGAAAGTTCAAGGCCTTGGCCCCACTCTGTGTCTTATCAAATGGTTATTTTGGTGTGCGCGCCTTTTGGATAGTGTTACTCTGAAGCCATGTACGAAGTTTCATGAAATAACTATTGGCAGAAGTAACAAAATCCGTCCATGAAACAAACCCTCATTTCATATTTGTTAAAATTTTGACTTCGTCTCTCATAGACTTGTGTACATTATGGGTGCACATGTTTAAGAATAAGTAACCCCTTATTCAATATGGTGGAACTTTTTTTCACGGCTGTCTTAAGCAATGTCACTTGGCAGTAATGTTTATCAACCTATGGGCAGAATTCTGTGCAAAAATGAAATCGATTTGGTTATTTATGGATGAGTGAGCACGCATCAAAGTGGGAAAATTGGTATTTTCAATGTCACAGACTCATTTTAAAGGGTAATAAAGTGAATATTGGGGGCAAATTCGGTTTCAAATAAGACTTAAATTGCTATTGTTTTATCATCCATCATTTCTATCACCATACACTTTCCGAACTTTAAACATTTTCATGGTTGAGCGAGCGAATTCGAAAACTTAGGAATGAATACTCTTTATACTGCATAAATGTATTCTTTTCCTAACAATTTCTCATGATCAGTTTAATTTATGGACAAATCAGTGGTGGATCCAGAATTTTAAAATGGGGGAGGGGCCTATAATCGGGGTAGCCACCAACATTTTCAAATTTTAACATGATCTAACAAGTTGTAGAGGATACTACCATAAACCCCTATGATGATACGTCACAATACAGGGGCTGGGGAAGGGTTTTCAAAGTGTGTGGGGGGGGGGCTGACCATGCAAAAAATCACAATCGTATGGTCATTTTTACATTTTTGTACATGCTTTTGAAAAAAAGTGGGGGGGGGGGGGACTGAAGCTCCCCGCCCAGCCCCCCCCTCGCTTCCGCGGCCCCTGCGATACATTGTGCTCACTCAACCATGAACATATGATATCAAAATTGTGTGTGGAGTGGCCAAATGATGGATATTAAAACAGCATAACACCATAAAATTCACCTAAAGACAACATTTGCCCAACTTTGTATTTGCACAATCTGAAAAACGACGCTTGTGACTTTCAAAAATGGTCATTTTTAATTCAATCTTTAATTACTCATGCATGACTTAACCGATCAATCTTATATTTCCCCAGGAGTTGCTTAATGAGTGTAGAAAACCTCCTACGGAATATCATATCTCAAAACAATTCCGTTCAAAAGTTACAGCAATTTGATTTAGGGGGGACTTACTTTTTTTGTTGTGTATATAAATGTGTTCATAATTTAGCACCTTCTTACCTTCAGGTAAACTTAACCAACCAAATGATGTACATGAACATCATACCAGACAGAGAGACAGTGGATATTTACGCGTGCCCAAGTTTCGCACTGATTGTTATAAGTGTAGTCCAATTGTATCTTCAATATTTGAATGGAATAAGCTTTATAATTCAATTAGAACAGCTCCTTCTGTCATTTCATTTAAGAGAATGTTTAGAAGAACTTGTAATTTATAAATAACCTGCGGAACCAGGGCCGTAGCTAGAGGGGTGGAGGGGGGGGGGATTATGGGGCTGTGTGACACCCCCCCCAACATTCATGGCAGTCGGCAAAATCATGTACCAGTTGGCAAAATGGAGGATAGGAGAGAAAAAGAAAGAGGGAAAGAAAGGAAGAGAAAAAAGAAAGAAGGAGATAGGGGGAGAAAAAGAAAGAAAGAAAAAAAAGGAAAGAAAAATAGGGGTATACAAACTTCGAAAAAGGTTACGACTTATAGAGTAAAGACAACCATTAGGCAATCCAAGTCCATTTAGCCAGGCATAGAGCCCTACTAGTCAGCAAAATACAAAGGACAAAACAGATGGAGCTATGATAACACACAAAGTAAGCCCCCGGTCCTCCCCCAATTTAAACAAGCTTGTGAGTTTGCAAATTATACCACAATTATTGACGATTTAACAAACATTAGTTTTGTAAAATTAGAGGCAAGACTAGGTAAAGAAATATGGGGTGGGATGAATTTCCAAGGTTTAAGTTGAATAATCTAAGCCAAAGTATAGTTGGCAAATATAAAGTGGGCCTATTAAGGGGCAGAACACTATACGCTCTATCAGTCAGCAAAGTGATGTACAAGTACTGCCCCGTTGCAGATCTGAAAAGAACAGAACACAAGACTTAAAAAACTGGTAACTCTGCAGTTGGCAAATTCATGAAGAGTGCAAGTCTACAACAACTTGTAGACTTGTCTACAAGTTTGCAGTTGCCAACTGCAAACTTGTTCTAAAAGCTTTGGAAGAAATCACAACTTCTGCAACCCCTACCGACAGGCAGTTGGGTGCGCAAGCTTAGGTATACTAAAGAAGATGAAGATTTTAGATTTCATCATATCGCTGATGTTTATGAAGAACGTGATGATGAAAACAAGCAATCTCGCTGAATCACTCCAGAAGGAAGATTTAAATATAGATGCTCTGGGCCCGTATTCCATAAACGAGATAAGCATGCTTAAGTAAAAAGTCTAAGCATTTTGTTTAGTTTTCTGTCTAAGACAAAATTCTTAGCCAAAACGCGTATTCCATAAAGAATTGGCTAAGAATTTTGTCTAAGAATTTGGCTAAGAATTTTTGCGCGACTAAGACAGATTTAGGATGAATGGCTAAGTAACTTTTCTTAAATATGCAGAGTCTGTATTCCATAAATTCTACATGGCTAAGAATTTTGCCCTAACTTTAAGACAGTTGTGAGCTGTCTTAAATTTGGTTGCCGTATAGCATAAACAGGAAAGATGGCAGCTTTCATCCACCGCCTGCACCACAACCAGCATGAAATGAGACGGTATTTGGCAGACAGACGAGTTCATCCCTTGGATACATATACCAATGCTGAACTTATCCAACGCTATCGATTTGACAGGGAAGGTATTCTTTCCATCACCAATCTCATCTACGATGACATTGCCCCTAGAGCGAATCGAAACTTTCCTATTGAACCCATAGATAAGATATGCACAGCTTTGCATTTCTATGCCACTGGCTGTTTCCAGCGGACTGATGGCGACACACTTTGTATCTCTCAACCATCTGTGTCAAAGATAATCACGCAGGTTACCGA